>NC_082665.1:49109015-49412045 GCF_025265405.1 Mesoplodon densirostris
GTCTTATGTGATAGTAGCAAGGGGTGGGCAGTAATGATGGCAAGGAGGCCAATTTGCTTTTTTCAGGTTGCTGATCCAGACTGGATGGTTCCCAGACTGGATGGTTCTTCAACCTAATAGCAGTGGGGATAGTGAGGAAAGAAATTACAGAGGTAAAAAAAATAGTCAACAGAACATGAGGATAAATAATAGACGAACCTTGGGTTTGTGGTTTGAGGACCCTAAGTATTATGGTGCCAAGCAAAACAGGGAATAAAAGAGGAAGAGATGAGGGCCCAGGGTGAGGGTGGGGAGAAATGATGATAACTTCAGTTTTACATTTATTGATTGAGTTTAAGCCTCATATGGAACATCCAGATGGAGGTGTGCTGTTGACTGTTGGAATAAGGGTCTGGAATCCAGGTGGCATATCTTGACTTGAGATTTATGCTTAGAAATGATCAACTTCCAAACAGAAAGTAAAGTCATGACAATAGATTCAGCTGCTCAGAAAGAGTATAGGAATCGTAAGAGTAGAAAAGATGGACAGAACTCCAGGAAGCAGAATGTAGAGGATTAGCAAATTAAGAGAAGCTAGAAAGGAGACTGAGAAAGACTGGCCAGAAGAATAGGAGAAAAACCAGGGGGATGCAGTGCCACCAAAGAAGCCAGAAATTTCAAATAGGAAGGAATGACAAGGGTCAAATGGTCAGGAGAGCATTTAGACGAGACCTCTGAAAAGCACGGGCTGGATTTAGACACAGTGTGATCTTGGAAAGATCTCTGAAGCCACCAACATAAGGACTACCTCTAATTCTATACGATATGGATATTTTAAGTGTATTTCTACCAACCCAAAAAAAGGCTTATTGTTCCTTTTAACTAAAACAAGTCAGGCCATCCCTCTAGGCTCCACTTTGTTGAGTTGAAAGAAGAGTGAGTTAATTAGATGACATACCAGGTTCCCTTCAGCTCTCACGGGTATGATTGCCTCAATACCATATAATCAGTTTCACCTTGTATCCTTGAAACTAATGATAAGCTACATCTTGGGGACCTCCTCTGGCTCCATTGACATCCTCCTCTTTCAATCCTAAGTCCCCTCCTTGGACTTCCACTAACTCCACACTATCCTATGCTTCACCCTGACTCACTCTTCCCAGAAACAGCCCACACTAACTTGAACTTCTTCTTTCCCTCCCCTCTATTTCCACTTTATGGAAACTGTGGGTCAGACGTATCCACACATCTTTTGACTTTAGCCCCTACCTATAGACAATGAGAACACATTGTACACACCATTGAATAGGCAAATCATCCTGAGGTGAGCTTCTTGAGGACAGGAATTGTGCATTTACTAATCTTTGGAAGCCAGGCCTTAGACAATACCCAGCAAACTATAATCATTCAAAACATTTATTTTGAGTAAATGAAGAAATTGTGACTGCAATCCTGCCTGGGACCTCAGGAAGCATAGATCTTATACTTGGAACTTCCTTACAACAAAGGGATTACAATGCTTCCAGTCCTCTGCTAGTGGGCTCACCTCCAACGCCTGGCAACACAGCTTCTCCTGAAAATCAGCATCAGAGGACTGGACTAAACACCCTCAGCTACCGCCCGGTTTCAGAGTCCACCAAGTCAAGGTAGGTGATGGACTCTACTCCAGTGGTCATACACTCAATGACTCTACAACATTCTCTTGTCCCAACACCAAATAGGATTCACTGAATTGGGGACCATCTGTTGCTCACCTTTGCCCTGTTTCCATTTCTATCCTATGAGTAAGACTGAAATTCTCTTCCTCCTTGAGAAGATGACACTAAAACTCCCAGGGCTCTTCAGAACACTTCTCAGGTTCCCCAGTTTGCTCTGCATGCATGTTATACTAAACATTCAAACACACTGAAAAAGGATTTCCAACAATAAACATGATCTGTATTGGGGGAGGGGGGGAGTTGTTTTTGCAAAAGCAAAACATTTTATAAATCTAATTCAATTTTCTGATTTAGTAAGAGCTTGAAAATAAATAAGCTCATTTATGTCTATTCATTTCAGTACCAGCTAATGTCAGACTGAATAATGATGTTGAAATGCTGTTTTGCACTCTTTGATGTGTGGAATTTTAAGAACAAGCATCATTTCTATTGGTCCTATTTTTATGTCACCTCCACCAAAATTTCTTTTATTTCACATTATTTTTCTTCATCAAAGTTCAAGTCATTCTCTGAATTTTTTCTCTCAAAATAATCATTAAACTTAACTTTTCCAACAAAGCAAATCTGGCACCTTATTTCTTTATAGTTTTTTGCCAAGATCTAAAATCACAAATTCTCTCTGTACACTTTTCCAAATATTTAAAGATATATTTTTGCTGACATTTTAAAGTAATATTTATACCAGTGAATTGAGCTTAAGTAAACAGACCATTACTGGTATAGACACTATACTATGATGTTCTTTGAATGTACCACAAAGAGGCATTTATCTTGATGACACCCCACAAGGGAAATGAAATCAAACATTGCAGCCACCATAAACAAGTAAAGGTCCTGTTTTCTTTACCAGATCAAGGTCAAGCAAGTGGGACTAATTGAGTTAGGCATCAGGGAACATATGTGAGCCAAATTTGGCACTCCCTCAAAGTTTGTGTTGAACTGAATTCAAATATCTGAAACTGCTTTTGAAAAAAAATACTACTTCCTGCTTTTAAATAAGAAAGGCAGTTTGAAGATTGGATCATAATGCTTCTTGGATACGGCAATACTCTTTCAAAAGAACCCTGAAACTCTGAGCAATATTTGTTTATGAGTCACTCTGGGTCACGTGGGTTAGGCTCTCGCTAGCTCTCTTTCTGCCGCCATCTTGGTTCAGCGTTCCCCGCACAAAATGCCTGGTGAAGCCACAGAAACCATCCCTGCTACAGAGCAGGAGCTGCCACAGCCCCAGGCTGAGACAGGGTCTGGAACAGAATCTGATAGTGATGAATCAGTACCAGAGCTTGAGGAACAGGATTCTACACAGGCAACCACACAACAAGCCCAGCTGGCAGCGGCAGCTGAAATCGATGAAGAACCAGTCAGTAAAGCAAAACAGAGCCAGAGTGAAAAGAAGGCACGGAAGGCTATGTCCAAACTGGGTCTTCGACAGGTTACAGGGGTTACTAGAATCACTATCCGGAAATCTAAGAATATCCTTTTTGTCATCACAAAACCAGATGTATACAAGAGCCCAGCTTCAGATACCTACATAGTTTTTGGGGAAGCCAAGATCAAGGATTTATCTCAGCAAGCACAGTTAGCAGCTGCTGAGAAATTCAAAGTTCAAGGTGAAGCTGTCTCAAACATTCAAGAAAACACACAGACTCCAACTCTACAAGAGGAGAGTGAAGAGGAAGAGGTTGATGAAACAGGTGTGGAAGTTAGGGACATAGAGTTGGTCATGTCACAAGCAAATGTGTCGAGAGCAAAGGCAGTCCGAGCCCTGAAGAACAACAGTAATGATATTGTAAATGCAATTATGGAATTAACAATGTAACCATCTTGAAAAGATGTAACCATCTTGAAAAGAGGACCTTTTTTTGGTGTTTTTTTGGTGTTGAACCTTGTTTCAAACCGAAACAAGGTTCGACCGACCCTACTGGAACCCTGGGGGAAATTTTTTGTTTAACCTTAGTGTAATCCAACCTCAGGCCTCATGGATAGTATTTGTGTTTCTCCTTGTGATAAAGCAAGAATAAAAGGAGATATACGTAGGTGATCACAGAAGAAGAGATGGCACATTTGAAAGGAAAGGGGGAAATTTATTGAATTCTTACAATGTATCCAACATTGTGCAAGGTCTTATTTAACTCCTAAAACAACTCTCTGTTTAAATATCACTACTCCTTTATTACAAAGAAGTAAGCAAGATCAGAGAACTTAAGTAACTTGCCCCAAAATGCATAGCTGGTAAGTGGTAAAACCAGGCTTATAACCCAGTTCTACCTGGTTTGGACCCCAAGTTTATCCTAATATTCCAGGGAGCAAGGACACCAGGGAGCCAAATCACAGAATTTCATATATCCACCTGCCTGTTATACACTTATGTTTATAGCAGCATATTCACAATAGCTAAAAGGCAGAAGCAACACAGAGTCCACCAACAGATTGATGGATAAATAAAATGGGGCATAAACATACAATGGAATATTTTTCAGCCTTAAAAAAAAAGGAAGTTCTGACACAACACATGCTACAACATGGGTGAAACTTGAGATAAGCGAGTCACAGTAACACAAAGACTGTATGATTACACTTATACGAAGTAGCTAGAGGAGTGAAACTCAGCAACCGAAAGTAGAATGGTGGTTGCCAAGGGTGAGGGGAAAGAGAGAAAGGTGAGTTGTTTTTTTTTTTTTTTTTACATCTTTATTGGAGTATAATTGCTTTACAATGGTGTCTTAGTTTCTGCTTTATAACAAAGTGAACCAGTTATACATATACATATGTTCCCATATCTCTTCCCTCTTGCATCTCCCTCCCTCCCACCCTCCCTATCCCACCATTCTAGGTGGTCACAAAGCATCGAGCTATCTCCCTGTGCTATGCGGCTGCTTCCCACTAGCTATCTATTTTACATTTGGTAGTGTATATATGTCCATGCCACTCTCTCACTTTGTCACATCTTACCCTTCCCCCTCCCCATATCTTCAAGTCCATTCTCTAGTAGGTCTGTGTCTTTATTCCCGTCTTACCCCTAGGTTCTTCGTGACATTTCTTTTTCTTCTTAGATTCCATATGTATGTGTTAGCATATGGTATTTGTCTTTCTCTTTCTGACTTACCTCACTCTGTATGACAGACTCTAGGTCCATCCACCTCACTACAAAATAACTCAATTTCGTTTCTTTTTATGGCTGAATAATATTCCATTGTATATATGTGCCACATCTTCTTTATCCATTCATCTGTTGATGGACACTTAGGTTGCTTCCATGTCCTGGCTATTGTAAATAGAGCTGCAATGAACATTTTGATACATGACTCTTTTTGAATTATGGTTTTCTCAGGGTATATGCCCAGTAGTGGGATTGCTGGATCATATGGTAGTTCTAATTTGCAGTTTTTTAAGGAACCTCCATACTGTTCTCCATAACGGCTGTACCAATTCACATTCCCACCAGCAGTGCAAGAGTGTTCCCTTTTCTCCACACCCTCTCCAGCATTTACTGTTTCTAGATTTTTTGATGATGGCCATTCTGACTGGTGTGAGATGATATCTCATTGTAGTTTTGATTTCTCTAATGATTAATGATGTTGAGCATTCTTTCATGTGTTTGTTGGCAGTCTGTATATCTTCTTTGGAGAAATGTCTATTTAGGTCTTCTGCCCATTTTTGGATTGGGTTGTTTTTTTTGTTATTGAGCTTCGTGAGCTGCTTGTAAATTTTGGAGATTAATCCTTTGTCAGTTGCTTCATCTGCAAATATTTTCTCCCATTCTGAGGGTTGTCTTTTGGTCTTGTTTATGGTTTCCTTTGCTGTGCAAAAGCTTTGAAGTTTCATTAGGTCCCATTTGTTTATTTTTGTTTTTATTTCCATTTCTCTAGGAGGTGGGTCCAAAAGGATCTTGCTCTGATTTATGTCATAGAGTGTTCTGCCTATGTTTTCCTCTACGAGTGTGAGTTGTTATTTAATGATTGTAGAGTTTCACCTTTGCAAGTTACAGAGAGTTCTGGAGATTGATTGCACAATAATGTGAATGTATTTATGCATTTATTTTTACTTTTTCTATTTTGGAATAATTTTTTATATTTACACAAAATTTGCAGTGATGGCATAGAGAGTTCCCATATGCCCCTCACCCAGCTTCCCCTGCCATTAACATCTTATATAATCACTATATTTGTCAAAACTAAGACATTGACATTGGTACAATACCATTAACTAAACTCCAGACTTTAGACTTTATCCACATTTCTCCAGTTTTTCCTTGAATGTCCTTTTCCTGTTCCAGGACCCCAAAAAGGACACCATATTACACTTAAATGTCAAGGCTCCCCAGCCTCCTCTGATCTGTAACAGTTTCTCAGACTTTCCTTGTTTTTGATGATCTTGGCAGTTTTGAAGAATGCTGGTCAGGTGTTTTGTAAAATGTCCACTGGATACTTGCTCATGACTAGATCTGGGTTATGATTAGGAACTGGCTTTTCAATCTACATTTCATTAAAATTTAAAGTTGATACTTGATTCAATTACCAGACAACTTTTAAGCATGTTTAGAAGAACTTGGATATGTGAATCTACTTTTTTGACTGTAAATTTTATGAAATCCAATTTCAGATCATTGATTTCTGACGAAAATATAGCATTCAAATTGAGATGTGTAATAAGTCAAAAATGCATACTGGATTACAAAGCCTTACCACAAAAAGAAGGATATGAACTATTGCAGGAATAATTGTTTTATATCTAATACATGTTGAAATATTTTGGATATACTGAGTTAAGTCATATATATTATTAATATTGCTTTCACCAATTTCTTTTGTTTAGAACAGATCTTTTCTTTTCTTTCCTTCCAGTTTTATTGAGGTATAACTGACATACCACACTGTATAAGTTTAAGGTGTACAGCATAATGGTTGACTTGCATACATAGTGAAATGACTGTCACAACAAGTTTAGTGAACATCCATCATCTCATATAGATACAACAAATGTGAATGTATTTATACTACAGGATTGTAGTATTAAAATCGTGAAGATGACAATTTTTATGTTATATGTATTTTACTATGATTTAAAAACAAACACCCCTGCCTAAGTTGTGTTTCCCTCTCCTTCACCAATCCTTTCACTTCATTTTCTGCTCAGTATTATGCATTTTTGCAGGCAAGAATCGGGGTCAATGAGATAAAATGTCCACACAGACACTCTATTTTACAATCTGTTCAAAGGACAAAAACAATTTTTAAATGAAGACATGCCTCCAGTAACTAAATAGCCATCTGTTAAAGGACACAAATTCTTTAAAGCATTTACGTAGTCCATTGGAGACAGGTTTCTACGTGAATTGACATTTTAAGGTCATATCCAATGTTTGTGTCTAATTCATCTTCCAGCCAGGGCATCTCAAAGGATGAGAGAGAGACCACTAGTATTTAATAAATGTCTATAGCACTCATTGTGTGCCAGGCACAGTTGTAAGCACTTCATAATTGTAAGCTTATTTAGCCCTCAAAACAACCCTAAGAAGTAGTAGCAGTAGTATCTTCATTTTATGTGAGCAAATTAGGACACAGAGAGGTTAAGTAACTCACCCAAGGTCACACAGCTAGTACGTGGTGGAGCCAAAATCTGAACAGAAGTAGCCTGGCTGCAGAGTTTATGCTATGTGGCCTGTCACTTGTATTTTTTGTGGGCCCTTAGTTATTAACCATACACATGCACACACACACACACACACAGAAATTTTTAAAAAACTTAAACCTCACTACCTTCTTTCAAACCTGCCAGTGTTACTCACTGACTTCATATAAAACCACTTTTGGAGAGAAAACCAAAAGTCTAACTGTGAGCCTCCAGACAGTGGGCTCTCCTGCTCTCTCTGCCACCATCTCTTCTCTAGATTCTGCTTCCATCTACCCCCGATCTACCCTCAGTTCTAGTACAAACCCAACCTCTTTATTACCACTTGCCTCCTGACTGGGCTTCCCTGGAAACTTTATAGAGGTTTCCTGACTGGGCTTCCCTGGAAACTTCATAGAGTTTTCCTGACTTATTTCTCCTTCTCTGGGCATAGCTGTTGGGCTCAGTTTCCCAACAATTCCCCTGATCTAAAGGTCTTCTCTGTGTGCAGCATCTCTTTGTCTTTGAGGTACCACATTCTTTCACAGCCTCCTCACATAGCCTCACTTCCAAAGTCCCTCGTCTCTCTCTTTGTTCTCTGAGTCTGGTCAGTACATGTTTCCTGATCTGTTATCTTTTTTCAGGCCAACCTTCCACTTTTCTGGCACCAACATCTGAAGGTTCTCAAGGCACACAGCATGGCAAAGGGCATTTTACCTCCATCTTATTATCCATGATTTCATCCCCACAGCCTGAAACTCACCTTGCTGCCTCAGAAATGTTAGACGGCCTCCATAATTTTTCTCTATGATTTTGAAGAAAAAAATGTAAGTATTGGGGGCAGGGGGGTAGGAGGTTGGCTGGTAAAGAAAGCAACTGACCAGAGTGACCATTTTGTCAGCTGTACCCACTAACTGCTCATAAAGCTCAAACAATCCAAGTAGCATTTGATCCTGTAGGAGTTAAAACAGAGGTAGGCAAACTTTTTATAAAAGGCCAGGTAAGAAAAATTTAGACGTAGGCTACACAGTCTCTGCCCCAACTACTCAACTCTGCCATTGTAGAGTGAAAGCAACAATAGATGAATAAATGAATGGGTGTGGCTTTGTTCCAATAAATCTTTATTCACAAAAACAGGCACTGGGCTGGATTTGGCCCATGGGCCATAATGTGCTTCTCTCTCAATTAAAATACTAGAACCCTTTGTGATGTTTTCTAGCTTTCACATGGGTTTCTGAAACCAGAGTCCCTCCTTACTGTTTTTTAGTCTATACTGTACTTCATTAACTCTCCACTAAAAGTAAACTTAAACTAGAATAAAGTAAAATAAGAAACATGATCCGTCACATCATTTGCCATGTTCCTTTAGGCAAAAGAACACATCCCAGACATGACAATTATTCACTGCCAAAACTGATAAACATCTGCTAGCACATAAGCTGCCCCTGTCAGGTACTTTTTAATTTCCACGAGGAAGCTTCTCTTACAAAATGTTCATGAAGGATCTCCAGACCATGATTGGCCAAGTACAGCTTTGAAACGGCAAAACAAAGATTTGTGCAGGCATGTCACTGAGTGAGCACGTGAAGAGCATCAAGTGCTGAGGCCTCTGGAATCAATCGTTTACAAATACCAGCCTCAGAGAAAGTTTTCCCAATTTAGGACATTCTTAACTGCTCCACTTCATCCCCACAAGGCTTGGAGGTGCTCATTCATTAACTCATTTTTTCATTTGCTTAACAAATGTTTTGGAAGGCCTTCTGTGAGCCAGACATGTTGCTAGGCACCAGGAATGTAATGGAAAGACAGAAAGACAGTTTAACAGCAGGAAAAAAAGAAAAGAACCATTGTGTGCCCCTGCAG
This sequence comes from Mesoplodon densirostris, assembly GCF_025265405.1. NCBI lineage: Eukaryota > Metazoa > Chordata > Mammalia > Artiodactyla > Ziphiidae > Mesoplodon > Mesoplodon densirostris. The sequence goes on from NC_082665.1 coordinate 49,118,186, forward strand.
AGCTTACAGTCTGGTGCATGTTGTCCTACAGAACTTCCTAGGCTGATGGAAATGTTCTTTACTCTGCACTGCCCAACATGGTAGCTACCAGTGCCCAGATGGTTCCTGAGCACGTGAAGTGTAGCTGGTGTGACTAGGAAACTGAATTTTAAGTTTCATTTAATTTTACTTAATTTAAAGTTAAATAGCCATCTGTGGCTAGTGGCTACTGTAATGGACAGTGCAGATTTAGTGGGAAAAATACTTGAATCAAATTAATATAACATTAAACCTGTCTTATGTGCTAAGGACATTAGGTACTGAGTGCTCTGATCACTAATAATAGAAGGATTCAACCAACCCAGGAAGATCAGGAAAAATTTCTCTAAGGAAGTGGCAAAGGAGGAGAAACCTGAAAAAAAAGGGGGAGGGATCAAAAGTATATAGAACATGCTGAAGGATGGAAAGAGAAAGCACAGGGAGATCAGGAAACTATCTATTGCAATGGTCCAGATGACCAATGATGGTACATGGCTTGAATCCAGACAGATCTGTGGGATATGTAGAAAGCAAAATTGACATATCCTGGAAGAAAACTGGATGTAAGAAATAAGGAAAGGAGATTCATTTCAAGGATGACAGTACAACTTGCACCTCCTGGTTGAAAGAGGTGCCATTAACTGAACAGAAAACACAAAGGTATGAGTGGGTCTGGGAGGATGTTGTTGGTTTGGTCTTCAACATGTTAAGTTTGAGGTGCTCAGAGACATCCATATGGTCTGTTGAATAGGCAGCAGCTCAGAGGAGAGGTAAGAAATGAAGATAGAAATTGGTGGGTTCTTATTGAATAGTGTATTACTATTTCTGTCCCCATGATAATGTGAGGTATTCCTGGCAAGTTGCCATAATTTTTGTTAATTAATGCAGACAAGGCAGTATGTACAAATGGAATACATCCAATGCAATGCCATAATTACAACAGTAGTTTAAATGGGAGGAGATCAGGAAGGATTCAAATAGAGGAAAAATAATGGTGGGGTTCATTTGTAATATTTTGTAAGAAAGTAAAACTACCTAAAGAGATGTGAAATAGGCCATAAGAATTCGCATACAGTGGATGCTCCTTGAAATTTTAAAGGAACAGGAAAGATGGAAAGGTTCAATTTAAGCTGAGGTCTCAGAGAACCACCTGACCTAAAAGAGAACACTGTAGTTCAGGTTAACAGATAGAAACAAGTATGTGGGGAGCTGGGACAAGAGTGACTGGCCCAGATAATTAACAGTGGTGGACATTTTTAAATTAATTTGTTCAGTTTCTGCTTATGGGTGATAATATTTGAATACGGATAAGTCAAATATTTAATTTAAAAACAATGTCACAATTGTCACAATTCAATACAATTGAATTGGAAAGCTGTTCAAGTCTTTCATCCCCTTCTCATACACTGTTTCCATCTTAGAAGTATGTCACCTATTAAACTGGTGAAAAGATGACTCATCAATTTTTAAAAATCTGCTCTCAGCTGGCCATGTGCATGACTGCATTTGTCTTCCCACTACTCCATTAGTTGAGACCTGTATCTTCCATTTAAAAGTCCTCCTACTGGACTGTAGACTAGTGGAGGAATTAACTATAGAAAATGGTTACAATTGCTCCAATCAATAATTTTATAACTTGCCCTGAAAATTACAACACTAAGAACAAAAATTTTCAGTTGGCCTCCAAGTAGTAAAACTCTGCTGACTGTATTTGAGATTCTTGGAAATGTGTTCAGATTGTTTCAGGACATAAAAGGAACTGAGTCTAAATCTAATCAGAATATAAACAAACAAATATTCAGGTATTTCAGGCCAAGACACTGTACTCTTTCATGCTACCAACACTTACACAGTCCCGTTCCCTCCATTCTTACCTTGAGGCAGTCACTAAGAGGAATGTGGCATATATCTCTTCCAGCCCAAGCTTTTATACTTTTATTACATTTATGAATACAAAAAAAATATACAGCATTGCTTTGGGTTTGATTTACATAAATGCTATTCTACAATATGAATCATTCTAAAACTTGCCCTTTCATTTACCTTTTAAGATTTTTCCATGTTGGTTTGTTTTAATTGCTGTTAATTTTCCAACATATAAATAAAGCACATTTTGTTCATTCCCCTATTGATATCAGATTACTTCCAGTTCCCTATTCCAAAAATACAACAATGAAGTTATTTTACATATCTTCCTGTGTACATGAGCAAGAGGTTCTAGATCAACCTAAATCAATCTAGATCTAGATCAAAAATGTCTTAGGGTATGCTTTCAATAGATATTGGCAAAAGTCTCAAAAAGTGGTGGGAACTATTAACATATTAGCTGCAGTGGGTAAGATCCTCTATACACACGACTTGCTAATGTTTGCCGGTCAAATGGGTGTGAAATGGTTCCTCATTTTAATTTTTTCCCTGATTACAATTTTCACTAATTCCTATGTTCCCAGTTAAACATCTTTTTAAAGTTTATTTTCTATTTACCTTTTACCTTTTCTATGAACTGCTGGTTCTTATCTTTTATCCATTTTTATACTTACCTGTCATTTTCTCCAGAGTTCTTTTTATACCAAAATGTGTCTGGATATAACGTGATCCCAAATATAAGGCTGTCTCTCCCAGTGTTCCAAATGATGAGATACATAAAGTTTTGTACAACTTTAATATAAAAATATTTACGTATAAAAATAAAATCGAAGGAGTACTTCCCAGAACCTCTGCTGCCAGTGTCTTTGTCCTAATGGTGAGCCATAGCCACCCACTGCCTCTGCAGGAGACCATCCAACACTAGCAGCAGTGGGGAGGACAGTCCCTTGGTGGTCCAGCCAGGCATCAGGGCTGTGCCACTGAGGTGGGAAAGCCAACTTCAGGACACTGGTCTAGAAGAGACCTCCCAGCTCCACATAATATCAAATGGAGAAAATCTCCTAGATATCTCCATCTCAACACCAACACCCAGTTTTACTCAACGACCAGCAAGCTACAGTGCTGAACACACTATGCCAAACAAATAGCAAGACAGGAACACAGCCCCATCCATTAGCAGAGAGGTGGGCTAAAATCATAATAAGGCCACAGACACCCCAAAACACACCATCAAACATGGACCTGCCCACCAGAAAGACAACACCAAACCTCATCCACCAGAACATTGGCACTAGTCCCCTCCACCAGGAAATCTACACAACCCACTGAAAGAACCTTAGCCACTGGGGACACCAAAAACAAAGGGAACTACAAACCTGCAGCCTGCAAAAAGGAGACCCCATACACAGTAAGATAAGCAAAATGAGAAGACAGAAAAACACACAGCAGGTGAAGGAGCAAGATAAAAACCCACGAGACCTAACAAATGAAGAGGAAATAGGCAGTCTACCTGAAAAAGAATTCAGAATAATGATAGTAAAGATGATCCAAAATCTTGGAAATACAATAGACAAAATGGAAGAAACAGTTAACAAGGACCTAGAAGAACTAAAGATGAATCAAGCAATGATGAACAACACAATAAATGAAATTAAAAATATTCTAGAAGGTATCAATAGCAGAATAACTGAGGCAGAAGAACGGATAAGTGACCTGGAAGATAAAATAGAGGAAATAACTACTGCAGAGAAGAATAAAGAAAAAAGAATGAAAAGAACTGCGGACAGTCTCAGAGACCTCTGGGACAACATTAAATGAACCAACATTCGAATTATAAGGGTCCCAGAAGAAGAAGAGAAAAACAAAGGGACTGAGAAAATATTTGAAGAGATTATAGTTGAAAACTTCCCTAATATGGGAAAGGAAATAGTTAATCAAGTCCAGGAAGCACAGAGAATCCCATAAAAGATAAATCCAAGGAGAAACATGCCAAACACATATTAATCATACTATCAAAAATTAAATACAAAGAAAACATATTAAAAGCAGCAAGGGAAAAACAACAAATAACACACAAGGGAATCCCCATAAGGTTAACAGCTGAACTCTCAGCAGAAACTGCAAGCCAGAAGGGAGTGGCAGGACATATTTGAAGTGATGAAGGAGAAAAACCTACAACCAAGATTACTCTAACCAGCAAGAATCTCATTCAGATTTGATGGAGAAATTAAAAGCTTTACAGACAAGCAAAAGCTGAGAGTTCAGCACCACCAAACCAGCTTTGCAACAAATGCTAAAGCAACTTCTCTAGGCAAGAAACATAAGAGGAGGAAAAGACCTACAATAACAAACCAAAAACAATGAAGAAAATGGGAATAGGAACATACATATCGATAATTACCTTAAATGTAAATGGATTAAATGCTCCCACCAAAAGACAGAGACTGGCTGAATGGATACAAAAACACGACCTTTATATATGCTGTCTACAAGAGACCCACTTCAGACCTAGGGACACATACAGATTGAAAGTGAGGGGATAGAAAAAGATATTCCATGCAAATGGAAATCAGAAGAAAGCTGGAGTAGCAATTCTCATATCAGACAAAATAGACTTAAAATAAAGACTATTACAAGAGACAAAGAAGGACACTACATAATGATCAAGGGATTGATCCAAGAAGAAGATATAACAATTGTAAATATTTATGCACCCAACATAGGAACATCTCAATACATAAGGCAAATACTAACAGGCATAAAAGGGGAAATCGACAGTAACACAATCATAGTAGGGCACACCCAACTTTCACCAATGGACAGATCATCCAAAATGAAAATAAATAAGGAAACACAAGCTTTAAATGATACATTAAACAAGATGGACTTAATTGATATTTATAGGACATTCCATCCAAAAACAACAGAATACATATTTTTCTCAAGTGCTCATGGAACATTCTCCAGGATAGATCATATTTTGGGTCACAAATCTAGCCTTGGTAAATTTAAGAAAATTGAAATCGTATCAAGTATCTTTTCCGACCACAACACTATGAGACAAGATATCAATTACAGGAAAAGATCTGTAAAAAATACAAACACATGTATGCTAAACAATACACTACTTAATAACGAAGTGATCACTGAAGAAATCAAAGAGGAAATCAAAAAATACCTAGAAACAAATGACAATGGAGACGCGACGACCCAAAACCTATGGGATGCAGTAAAAGCAGTTCTAAGAGGGAAGTTTAGAGTAAAACAATCCTACCTTTAGAAACAGGAAACATCTCAAATAAACAACCTCACCTTGGACCTAAAGCAATTAGAGAAAGAAGAACAAAAAAACCCCAAAGTTGGGCATCCCTGGTTGTGCAGTGGTGGAGAGTCTGCCTGCCAATGCAGGGGACACGGGTTTGTGCCCCGGTCCGGGAAGATCCCACATACCGTGGAGTGGATTGGCCCGTGGGCCATGGCCACTAAGCCTGTGCGTCCAGAGCCTGTGTTCCACAAAGGGAGAGGCCACAACGGTGAGAGGCCCACGTACCGCAAAAAAAAAAAAAAAAAAAAAAAAAAACAGCAAAAAAACAAAGAAAAACAAAAGTTTGCAGGAGGAAAGAAATCATAAAGACCAGATCAGAAATAAATGAAAAAGAAATGAAGGTAACGATAGCAAAGATCAATAAAACTAAAAGTTGGTTCTTTGAGAAGATAAACAAAATTGATAAACCTTTAGCCAGACTCATCAAGAAAAAAAGGGAGAAGACTCAAATCAATAGAATTCGAAATGAAAAAGGATAAGTAACAACTGGCACTACAGAAATACAAAGGATCATGAGAGATTACTACAAGCAACTCTATGCCAATAAAATGGACAACCTGGAAGAAATGGACAAATTCTTAGAAATGCACAACCTGCTGAGACTGAACCAGGAAGAAATAGAAAATATGAACAGACCAATCACAAGCACTGAAATTGAAACTGTGAATAAAAATCTTCCAACAAACAAAAGCCCAGGACCAGATGGCTTCACAGGCGAATTCTATCAAACATTTAGAGAAGAGCTAACACCTATCCTTCTCAAACTCTTCCAAAATATAGCAGAGGGAGGAACACTCCCAAACTCATTCTACGCAGCCACCATCACCCTGATACCAAAATCAGACAAAGATGTCATAAAGAATGAAAACTACAGGCCAATATCACTGATGAACATAGATGCAAAAATCCTCAACAAAATACTAGCAAACAGAATCCAACAGCACATTAAAAGGATGATACACCATGAGCAAGTGGGGTTTATTCCAGAAATGCAAGGATTCTTCAATATACACAAATCAATCAACGTGATACACCATATTAACAAATTGAAGGAGAAAAACCATATGATCATCTCAGTAGATGCAGAAAAAGCTTTTGACAAAATTCAACACCCATTTATGATAAAAACCCTGCAGAAAGTAGGCATAGAGGGAACTTTCCTCAACATAATAAAGGCCATATATGACAAACCCACAGCCAACATCATCCTCAATGGTGAAAAACTGAAACCATTTCCACTAAGATCAGGAACAAGACAAGGTTGCCCACTCTCACCACTCTTATTCAACATAGTTTTGGAAGTTTTAGCCACAGCAATCAGAGAAGAAAAAGAAGTAAAAGGAATCCAAATCAGAAAAGAAGAAATAAAGCTGTCACTGTTTGCAGATGACATGATAGTATACATAGAGAATCCTAAAGATGCTACCAGAAAACTACTAGATCTAATCAATTTACTCAGTAAAGTAACAGGATACAAAATTAACGCACAGAAATCTCTGGCATTCTTATATACTAGTGATGAAAAATCTGAAACTGAAATTAAGAAAACACTCCCATTTACCACTGCAACATAAAGAATAAAATACCTAGGAATAAACCTACCTAAAAGGAGACAAAAGACCTGTATGCAGAAAATTATAAGATACTGATAAAAGAAATTAGGATGATACAAATAGATGGAGAGATATACCATGTTCTTGGATTGGAAGAATCAATATTGTGAAAATGACTCTACTACCCAAAGCAATCTACAGATTCAAAGTGATCACTATCAAACTACCACTGGCATTTTTCACAGAACTAGAGCAAAAGTTTTCACAATTTGTATGGAAACACAAAAGACCCCGAATAGCCAAAGCAATCTTGAGAACGAAAAATGGAGCTGGAGGAATCAGACTCCCTGACTTCAGACTATACTACAAAGCTACAGTAATCAAGACAGTATGGTACTGGCACAAAAACAGAAATATAGATCAATGGAACAGGAAAGAAAGCCCAGAGATAAACCTACGCACATATGGTCACCTTATCTTTGATAAAGGAGGCAGGAATATACAGTGGAGAAAAGACAGCCTCTTCAGTAAGTGGTGCTGGGAAAACTGGACAGCTACATGTAAAAGTATGAAATTAGAACACTCCCTAAAACCATACACAAATATAAACTCAAAATGGATTAAAGACCTAAATGTAAGGCCAGACACTATAAAATTCTTAGAGGAAAACATAGGCAGAACACTCTATGACATAAATCAGAGCAAGATCCTTTTGGACCCACCTCCTAGAGAAATGGAAATAAAAACAAAAATAAACAAATGGGACCTAATGAAACTTCAAAGCTTTTGCACAGCAAAGGAAACCATAAACAAGACCAAAAGACAACCCTCAGAATGGGAGAAAATATTTGCAAATGAAGCAACTGACAAAGGATTAATCTCCAAAATTTACAAGCAGCTCATGCAGCTCAATAACAAAAAAACAAACAACCCAATCCAAAAATGGGCAGAAGACCTAAATAGACATTTCTGCAAAGAAGATATACAGATTGCCAACAAACACATGAAAGAATGCTCAACATCTTTAATCATTAGAGAAATGCAAATCAAAACTACAATGAGATATCATCTCACACCGGTCAGAACGGCCATCATCAAAAAATCTACAAACAACAAATTTTGGAGAGGACGTGGAGAAAAGGGAACCCTCTTGCACTGTTGGTGGGAATGTAAATTGATACAGCCACTATGGAGAACAGTATGGAGGTTCCTTAAAAAACTACAAATAGAACTACCATACGACCCAGCAATCCCACTACTGGGCATATACCCTGAGAAAACTATAATTCAAAAAGAGTCATGTACCAAAATGTTCATTGCAGCTCTATTTACAATAGTCAGGACATGGAAGCAACCTACGTGTCCATCAACAGATGAATGGATAAAGAAGATGTTGCACATATATACAATGGAATATTATTCAGCCATAAAAAGAAACGAAATTGAGTTATTTTGTAGTGAGGTGGATGGACCTAGAGACTGTCATACAGAGTGAAGTAAGTCAGAAAGAGAAAAACAAATACCGTATGCTAACACATATATATGGACTTTAAGGACAAAAAAAAAGTCATAAAGAACCTAGGGGTAAGACGGGAATAAAGACACAGACCTACTAGAGAATGGACTTGAGGATATGGGGAGGGGGAAGGGTAAGCTGTGACAAAGTGAAAGAGTGGCATGGACATATACACACTACCAAATGTAAAATAGATAGCTAGTGGGAAGTAGCCACATAGCAGAGGGAGATCAGCTACGTGGTTTGTGACCACCTAGAGGGGTGGGATAGGAAGGGTGGGAGGGAGGGAGATGCAAGAGGGAAGAGATATGGGAACGTATGTATATGTATAACTGATTCACTTTGTTATAAAGCAGAAACTATCACGCCATTGTAAAGCAATTATACTCCAATAAAGATGTTAAAAAAAAAGATAAAATCATCAAATGTCTATGTATCATACTGGTGTTAATGTCATTTCAAAGGCATATTCTAAATCACACATTAATCATAATAAATTATTTTCAGACTGTTGCTTTCTCCTTCACTCACATTTCATGAAACAATTTTATTCAGATTTCTAATAAGTATATCCAGCATCAGGGTTTTTCATGATTGAACCACTTTTTCATCATTTACAGTTTTCTAAAGCAGATCACCTCCACTTCTATTCAGATAAATTTTGAATCTGTGTTTAATACACCCTCAAGACTGTGCTCCAAAGTACCAAATACCACTTGCTATTCATGATTTTCACAATATGATCGTGTATCGTCTTGCTTTTTGTGCCAGTTATCATCATTTGCCCCTTCCAATCCACTCCCCTTCCTTTTCCACCCTGCTTTCTGCTCTGGAAAGCTGACCTGTGTGGGCCACATACCCTGGATCCCTTGTTCTCAGGCTTCCTGCTGGGGACAGTCAGTGGCAGGCTTGGCAGGAGATGAGAAGGGGGGGAGGAGAATGAGGTTGGGGCATTTACTCCTCTGGCTCCCTCTCTTAGAGGTTGCCTCCGTCTGGCTACATCACTGGACAGAAAGTCATTGCTCCTCTCAAGGCACGCTGCTCCTCATGACTCTCTCCTTCCACATCCAGAGACACCTCCTTCCCCTCGCTTTACCCTTGCAGACCTAGGAGTGGTCAGAGTTCTGAGCCTGTTAGCCCTGGGGTCCTGTGCTATTCCTTGCACTTCCCCTACACCCCTCCACACCTTTATAATTAGCCTTTTGATTAATAAATACTTCTTGAATTGTCCTAATTTGAATGTGCCATCAATTTCCCATTGAGAAACTGACTGATCTTAATATTTTAAAAATAATCTTTGGTGTTCTTTTTTAGTTAAAATTATTCAATTTCAAAAATCTTTATAAGGCTTGCTTTCCACAAATCGAACTCTTGCAACTTGAAGTCATATTCCAGGAATAAACAATCTGTATTAACCTTCTTGATAGCCTTTTGTTAGTTTGTTTTATTGTTTTAATCATTGCCAACCTGGGTCCTTTACAAACATTCACAAGTAGCACTGACTGGGTGGTTTTAGGCTGCTAATACATTTCAGAGACTTGAAAAACTCTGATAAGTCCTTTTTTCTGAGCAATCATTTTGGGTAAATAAACATTGCCTTATATTTCATCATATACAGTATTCTGAATCTTAATATTCTATTTGTGTTGTATATCTCTTCTTCCCATCTATCACTTGACTTTTAAATTTATTTGTTTTGTCAAAAGGTATTAGTTTTAATTTAGACAAATTTATCTTTATTTTATGACTTATGGTTTTTATCTACTGAAGAAATTCTTTGCTACCCCCCAAGTTCACAAAGATCTTCTTCATGTTTACTTCTAAATGTTTTAAAGTTTCTTTTTTTACATTCTGGTTTGCAGTTTGAGATAGAGACATAAGTTTATAATTTGCCCTATGGAGAGCCAGTTGGCATCCCCATCTACTGAATAGTCTATTCTTTCCCAAATGACTTGAACGCCACCTTTATCATAAGGCTTCTGTATATACATGGTCTTCTCTAGGTTCTCAGTTCTGCTCCACAGTACATCCTTGCACCAAATCAACACCACAGTTCTCTAGTGATGATATCTAGCAGATGTACCCATCACGTTGTTCTTCAAAAGTTCTTGATTTCTTTGTCACCTGTGCTGCTAAAAAGATAACTTCTCCGTAGAATAAGATGTGAACAGTGCCCCTTGGAGTTGACCACTTCTTCCATTTGAATTTTAGATTCTATTTGTCTCATTACATGAAAAATCCTGCTGGAATTTTGAGTGGGATTGCACTGACTTTATAAATTAGTTTAGGAGAGAAGAAACATTTTCACCACAGTGAGTCCTTACATATAGCAACATGGTTCAGCTCCCAATTTATTCAGGTTTGCTTTTAACTTTAAAGATTTCTTTCATAAGATTTCTTTTACATCTTTTGGTCACTTAATTGCTAGGTACTCTATAAAATGGAGGTTTTTAAGAAACTGAGTCTCAGGTATAGAAAACAAACTTATGGTTACCAAGGGGGAAAGTAGGCGGGGATAAATTGGGAAATTGGGATTGACATATACTCACTACTATATATAAAAGATAACTAGGGCTTTCCTGGTGGTGCATTGGTTGAGAATCCGCCTGCCAATGCAGGGGACATGGGTTCAAACCGTGGTCCGGGAAGATCCCACGTGCCACGGGGCAACTAAACCTGTGCACCACAACTACTGAGTCCGCGTGCTGCAGCTACTGAAGCCCACATGCCTAGAGCCCGTGCTCCGCAGCAAGAGAAGCCCGTGCACCGCAACAAAGCCCCCACTCTCCACAACTAGAGAAAGCCCGCGCACAGCAATGAAGACTCAACAAAGCCAAAAATAAATTAATTAAATAAATAAATTTATGAAAAAAAATAACTAGTAAGAACCTACTGTATAGCACAGGGAACTCTATTCGATGCTCCATAATGACCTATATGGGAATGGAGTCTAGAAGAGAGTAGATACATGTATATATATGACTGATTCACTTTGCTGTACAGAAGAAAGTAATACAAGACTGTAAATCAACTATACTCCAATTTTAGAAAGTAATAAAAAAAAATGAATTCTCACTAGATGAATAAATAAATAAATAAAATGGAGGGTTTTATATTTTCAAATTGGTTGTTACCAATACACGAATCCTATTTTCTTTATTTAGCCACTATGCTGAAATATTTAAAGTTTCATAGTTCATTTCTATTGGATTTTCTATGCATATACTCACATTATTACAAATAACAAAAAATTTGCCTCTTTCTTTCCAATCGTTACATCCCCTATTTCATTTCTTTGACAAGAAGCAATGACAGGGGTCCTTATCCTTTTCATGTTAAAAAGAACACTTCTAACATTTCTCCACTGGTGTTCACATAATGACATTTGATTCAGATCATAGAAATAATAAGGATGTTCCCAATAATTTTTAGTTTCCTAAGACTATATCATGGATGGGTATTGATTCAAGACAAATGCCTTTTAGGTATCACTTGAGATAATATATAGTTTATGGTGTCTTATGTTATAGATATAAACTATATATATTTAATTTTTACAGTGTATATATATATATGTTACACATTTTCTTTAATCTGTTAATATACTACCTTATATAAATAAATGCTGAAATAGACCTATCCCTATGTTCTCAGAGAAATCCTAACATATACTGATGAATGGATTTCAGGCTAGTATTTCATTTAGTATGTTTATATTCATGCTCATAAATGAAATTGGTCTGTAAATTTTTTTGCACTGTCCTTATTCAGTTTGGGCATTGCATTTGTTTCCTATTGCTGCTGTAACAAATAATCACAAATTTACTAGCTTAAAACAATGCAAATTCATTAGCTTATACAGTTCTGAAAGTCAGAAGTCCAAAACATGTCTCAATGGGCTAAAATCAAAGTGTCAGCAGGGCTGCATTCCTTTCTGGAGGCTCTAAGGGAGACCCCATTTTCCTTGCCTTTTCCAGCTTCTAGTGGCCACCCACATTCTTTGGCTCATGGTCCCCTTCCATTTTCAAAGCCAGCAATGGCTGGTTGAGGCTTTCTTGTATCATAACACTCTGACCTTTTTTTCTGACTTCTTCCACTTTTAAGGACCCATGTGATTCTATCAGGTCCACCTGGACAATCCTAGTAATCTATTTTAAATTCAGCTGATTTACAACCTTAATCTCATCTGCTACTTTAATTTCTCTTTGTTATATACTGTGAATATGTAACATATTCACAGGTTCTGTGATTAAGATATCTTTGGGAGACGGTCATTCTGTCTACTACAGGTATCAAAATTTTAATAGCCTTAAAATTAGTTGGAATATTTTCTCTTTATTCTCTGAAACAGTACAAGTTAGAGGTCATTCATTCCTTAAAGGTTTAATGAAACTCACCTTTCTTGCATGACTTTTTTTTTCAGGGATATTTAATACTTGAATTAATAACTTGACTTTTTTCTCCCTTAGTTTTCTAGTGTCTGTCACCGATTTACACCCAAATAATCCACCAGAGACATACAACTCCCCTCAACACATAGGACGATCTATCCACTGATTTTTGTTTTCACTGGAAACATTCCACCAGGATCTCTGTGTTCTCTTAGTCCAAAACCAGACTCTTTGCTCTCTAGGAAGAGCTATCACTCTGAAGTTTCCCTTTGTTATCATCTTGGGAATTCCTTTTATTGATATTTCTCTCCTCTATGAGATTCTCCTTTGCCTGAGTGTTTTGGCTTCTCATTTCTTATTTTTTCCTTTCTTTTGGTGGAGTATGTACTCCACTTCTAGTAGCATGAGGGAAAGGGTGTCGAGGGTAAATTATTTGACCCTCAAAAAGCTTGCCTTTTGGAGGTCTTTTATTCTATCCTGATACTTGACACAAGTCTGGGCATAGAATTCCTGGTGCAAATCTTTTCCTCTGAACTTTAAAACAATCCCTCTGCTGTTTTCTAGATTCCAGAGCTACTGGTAAGAAATGCAATGCCATTCCAATTCCTGATTCTTTCCAGAGAAGAAAGGAAAATGGATGTTAAGACTGTCTCTTCATTCTTTTTTGTAAAATTATTTTATTGAAGTATAGTTGATTTACAATGTTGTGTTAATTTCTGCTGTACAGCAAACTGATTCAGTTATAGATTCTTTTTCATATTCTTTTCTATTATCCATTACAGGATATTGAATATAGTTCCCTGTGCTATACAGTAAGATCTTGTTGTTTATTGTCTCTTCATTCTTATGCCATGGTAGGTTCCCAATATGGGCTTGAGGTATTGAATTCTCCAGGATGACACTTTCTGTCCAGTGTCCACAGTACTCATTCTTGTTCTAAGTCCCCCAGACTGCTTTTCTAGAGCCAGTTTTAGGAACAACACATCCATCTTAGACTCCTTGCTTTATATGAACAGCCCAGTTCTAGCTCCTTCCACACATAGTAACTACAGATCTAAGTCTCCCTCTAAGTGTCAAACCCCAGCCATTTAGGTCCATCTAGTCAGGATACACCCATGGACCATTCTGGTTTAGCCTTGCTTATCTCTGTCATTTGAACATGTTTTTCTGTTTCTTTTGTTCCCTGGGGATGTCCTTCTTTCTTTTTTAAAAAAATATTCATTTAAAACTTGCTTTTGCTTCAAGTTTTCCCAAATATTCTATGGTTGGGTGCTGGAAGAGGCACATTCCTTTTTAGTTAGTTTGTCAAACTTTATAGACTACATCTCTAAGACAGCATTTGGAAAGGTACATTGGTCCAGCAGAGTATAAAATACTAGAATCATTGGTTCATTTATTGATCCACTCAACACATTTATGTGAGTGAGTGCCAGGTGTGTTAAGTTTTTATCCCTGGAAATACAAAGGTTTATCTCTTGATTTAAGACATCCACTAGGCACATACGTGAACATGTTAAAAGCAAACTGTGCCACACTTTCCTCAGATTTACAATAGGAAGGAAAAACACACATGAACAAAAAATTGGTTCAACAGTTAAATTATGATCCTGATTCTTCCTATAAACTGGTTTTAGAGCATTCTAAGTTGTTCATATTTCCCATAACTTGACGAAACAGCTTTTCTCTTTAGTGTGATTATCTACAGCTATAATGAATGAAGGCTCTCAATTTGACTGCTTGGTGGAAAAAGCAGTGAAGGAAACATTGTACTTATGTGTGTTCTTTAAATGAGATTGCATGAAGAAAAAACAGTATTTAGTTGCTATTTTAAAAAATACTACATCCTGGGCTTCCCTGTTGGTGCAGTGGTTGAGAGTCTGCCTGCCGATGCAGGGGACACGGGTTCGTGCCCCGGTCTGGGAAGATCCCACATGCCACGGAGCGGCTGGGCCCGTGAGCCATGGCCGCTGAGCCTGCACGTCTGGAGCCTGTGCTCTGCAATGGGAGAGGCCACAACAGGGAGAGGCCCACGTACCACAAAAAAAAAAAAATACTACATCCTTAAATTTCCACACATAACAAGTATTCAAAGATTCCACATTTAATCAGAGTTCAAAGCATCTCAAGAGAATTATTTGCTTTTAAGCTTAATGCTTTTTTTTTCACTTTTGTAGAACAAATAAACTAAAACACTTCATTAACAGCCTTGAAAGAAAATACATTAGCAAGGTTAAGAACAGCTAGAACTATCTTCTTAGGACATATAAATTCGCAGGAGGATCTCATATTATAATGGACAGCAACAAATTAAAATTTTAAATCAAAGAGTTTAAGATATTCTTGGTATCTCAGTCCTTCATAATCTCCAGACATCAACATAACATGAACATATCTACGAGACTTCAGTTGGTTCATTCAATTATTTAATTAATACCAACAGTCATGGAGGAATGATGCTGCTATAAACTCTGTCATCCAGAAAAGGTAAGAGTAGCTAATAATATAAAATCTATCCTGGGTTGTAGCATGTCTCTCTTTATTAAATGGTGGCTTATTAAATTATTAAAGTTAAATCAATATACCTGCAGCTGTGTCCTCCCCACTTACAGTTATTCTCTACTCCTTAAATTCATAAGGAAAATTGGTATCACTGTTCTCCATACCTGTTTGGATCAGTATACAAAATGTCCAAAAGTTTATGTGGAAAAATTCTGATCCAGCTAAGCTCAATGGGGTGAGTTTATCCACCACAGTATTTGTTATGTTCTAGACTCGTCACAGAAATGTCAAAGTTAAGAAGAAGGTAGTCAAAGAAGAAAAGAAACAAAAAGCAATTGAGGCTTTCACAAAATTTAAAATCTAAAATTCCATCTCAAAATTCAGGAATGTTAAGCTACTATTTCTACATATTTAGTCCATCTTTGATATCAGCTTCTTGTAATTTTTCCCATGTCTAGTGTTCATTTGGGAAACTTTTTTTGGTTTTGTTTTAAAGAACAACAGATGGGAGTAATCATGGATGAAACCCTCACCCCTCCTTGTCTGTTGTTGGCCCAGTCCTTTCCAAGGACACATCTGGGCCTGGGATGGGTCCCTTTTTTTCAGTTTTCTCAAGAGCATGTGACTAATACATTTCACGTGTTTAATTAAAGGCTTTTTGTGTGCCCTGTGCATAGCAAGAACCTCTTATGTTTCCAAGATCACATGTCTAAACTGTGACTCTGTGAACCTCTAATGTCTCACTCTGAGATTAAGTTCATTAAATCAGGATGAGTGGATGGTTAGAGGGAAAGGAAGAGGAGAAAATGGAAAGTTACAAAACACCCAGGATGATACGTTAATAACCAACTCAGGACTAGAACTCAGGTAGGTCTCTTAACTTGCTTCTAGGGTTCTTATTATACCCTTAAACATATAGCTGAAATTTTAAAGCCAAAGTTAAGAAAATCAAATTGTACCCTTACCATTATTAGATACTGTGCAATAGCTCGTATTACAAACATGAGTAATTTAGGGTTCCTGCTCTCATAGGGCTTACAGGGGAAAGATAAAGACAAACTGATAAATAACAGAGACAGGCTGGGACCTGGGACCTGGAACCATTTGTTGCAGTGCTTGCATGTGGATAAACATTTCCTCAAGTAACAGAATACAAAGAAATTAGAAGGGACTAAAATTAACTGCATGCATGTGCAGTTGGGGCAAATTATGAACAACAAGATACAAAAAGACCCAAAACACAACTGCTACTTTTGAGGTGTCGGGATTAAAAGCAGGGTACTGCGCATGTACAAAGCACCACAAAGTGGGTGGGCCAACCACCTAAGCCATCCTTCCAGTCCAACCCCTGGACCCACCCCAACCCTCACCCCATTTAAGAGACCAGCTTGCCTCACTGCCATCAGGGAGCAAGCAAGGGAATCTGTTACTTGCTTTTGCTCCCTCGTGCTGCAGTCTTGCCTGAACTTCTCATCTGGCCTCTTATCAATTTCTATTGATTAAAAAGTCCAAGAACACTGGTCAGTAACACAACCACCCTGGCAGTAACTACTGAAGGTACGTTAACAAAGGGCTGAGAAACCCCATAGATAGAGCAACTTCTTATCTGGGAATTAATATTTTGTTGGATCTTGAAGGGTGAGTAGGAACTTTACAGCAAAGAATGACAGAGAACAGTAAGCAAAGGAGCCCAACAGAGACTTAAAGGATCAGGTGCGCTCCTGGAACTGAGCTGTACAGAGAGGAGTCGAAGGTGAGGTTGACAAGATGGGTTAGGTCAAAGCTAAGGAGTTTCAATTCCGTAATTTAGCCACTTGAATCTAACAGATTTTCAAATAGCAGAGATGTATTATTGAATATTGTTTTGGGGAAATTGGCATTGCTTAAATACTCAAGTATTTTAAAAACAGACAAGAATGGGAAACAGATTAGGATGAGGGATATGAATAAGGAACCAGTTTCTATTCTTTCCAAGAAGGAAAAGATGATAATTTGAAAAAAGAAGTAAGAGCTGCTGCATCTTCTTTTTAAACTTCCAGTAAACTGACAGACTTAGGCAGGGATTATAAGAAGAATAAAGGAAAAGAGAGAATGGAGGAAACACAGGTTTCTGATTTGGGAAACAGTAAAATCATTAACCAAGATCATGAGTAAAGAAGGTGTTAATTCTGAAAGTAAGAGAATAAGAACTTTAAGGACTCTGGAAATAGGGCATAAAGATTTAGAAATAGGCTTCTGACTCTACAAAGGAAATTTGGAGGCATTCTGTACAGCATGAACTTCTCAGTCTTATAATTAATAACAGGGTCCTTCTCTGACTCAGTGATTACTGTTGGGACCACAGAAACTAAGGCAACATTAGTTTAAGTAACCATCTACTCACAGTTAACCATATGTGTAAACAAAATCATAACTAATAGATTTTGAAGATAGTTATTTCCTGTCTGCCTAAGTACAATCTTCCACCAGTGGTATCTAAATAGAAAATATTACCATTAAAAAAATACTTGAGTTCTGTTTTTAATGGCCTTTACTGAATGCCTACCAAGTAAAAAAATTGTACCTCATTGCCAGAAAATGCAAAGTAAAATAAGAAACAGTTCCAGAACTCTACTCAATACTCTGTAATGACCTATGTGGGAAAAGAATCTACAAAAGAGTGAATATTTGTATACATAGAACTGATACACTTTTTTTTTAAACATCTTTATTGGACTATAATTGCTTTACAATGGTGTGTTAGTTCACGTTGCTGTACAGCAGAAAGTAACACAACACTGTAAATCAACTTTACTCCAATAAAATTTTTAAAGCATAATAAATTAAAACAAAGAAATTTATAGCCTGGAAGCTGAATAATAGTGAGTTTAAGTTTCCACTATATGGAATAAAATATTACAGGAGCTGTGAGCAGTAAGGAAAGAGTTTTTTGGTAAAGAAGATACAGCCAATAAGGAAAACAGTATGGAAGTTCCTCAAAAAACTAAAAACAGAACTACCATGTGATCCAGAAATTCCACTCCTGTATATGTCCGAAGAAAATGAAAACACTAATGATAGACTTGCATCAAAATGCAATCTCAGGGTGGAGTCAGGATAGCATACTAGGAGGACGTGGAATTTGTGTCTCCTCACAACTAGGGCACCTACCAGGCACCAGAGGGGGACCACGGACACCTAAAGGGATGGGAGGAATGACCAGCAACCGTTGTTTCAATTTAGTTTTATTTTTCCTAATATAATATTTATCTTTCTAATTCTATTTGTTTTTTATACTTTGATATTGTACTGCTCCTTGTTTTCTTTCTTTCTTCCTTTTCTTTTTCTTTTCCATGACATGAAGCTTGCGGGATCTTGGTTCCCAGGCCAGAGGTTGGGCCTGAGCTCCTGTGGTGGGAGCTCCAACTCCAAACTGCTGCACTAACAGAGAACCTCAGACCCCAGGGAATATCATTTGGAGTGAGGCCTCCCAGAGGTCCTCACCTCAGCACCAAGACCCAGCTCCATCCAACTGCCTGCAAAGTTCACTACTGGACATCTCAGGCCAAACAACCAGTAAGACAGGAATACAGCACCAACCCCCCAAAAAAGAAAAATGAAATGACAAAAAAATACGTTACAGACAAAGGAGTGAGGTAAAAACCTACAAGACCAAATAAAATGAAATAGGCAACCTACCTGAAAAAAAATTCAGGGTAATGATATTAAAGATGATCCAACTTCTCAGAAGCAGAAAGGAGAAAATACAAGAAACATTTAACAAGGATCTAGAAGAACTAAAAAGCAAACAAACAGTGATGAACACAATTACTGAAGTTAAAAATACTCTAGAAGGAATCAATAACAGAATAACTGAGGCAGAAGAATGGATAAGTGAGCTGTAAGATAAAATGGTAGAAATAACTCCCAGGGAGCAGAATAAAGAAAAAAGAATGAAAACAATTGAAGACAGACTCAGAAACCTCTGGGACAACATTAAATGCACCAACATTTGAATTATATGGGTCCCAGAAGAAGAAGAGAAAAAGATAGCGTCTGAGAAAATATTTGAAGAGGTTATACTCAAGAACTTCCCTAACATGGGAAAGGAAATAGGCAATCAAGTCCAGGAACCACAGAGAATACCATATATGAAAAACCCAAAGAGAAACATGCCAATACATATATTAATCAAACTATCAAAAATTAAATACAAAGAAAAAATATTAAAAGAAACAAGGGAAAAGCACCAAATAACATACAAAGGAATCCCCATAAGGATAAGAGCTGATCTTTCAGCAGAAACTCTGCAAGCTAGAAGGGAGTGGCAGGAAATATTTAAAGTGATGAAAGGGAAAAACCGACAACCAAGATTACTCTACCCAGCAAGGATCTCATACAGATTCAACAGGGAAATTAAAACCTTTACAGACAAGCAAAAGGTAAGAGAATTCAGCACCACCAAACCAGCTTTACAACAAACGCTAAAGGGATTTCTCTAGGCAGGAAACACAAGAGAAGGAAAAGACCTACAAAAACAAACCCAAAACAATTAAGAAAATGGTAATAGGAACATACATATCGATAATTACCTTAAATGCAAATGGATTAAATGCTCCAACCAAAAGACATAGACTGGCTGAATGGATACAAAAACAAGACCAATACATACAGTCTACAAGAAACCCACTTCAGACCTAGGTACACATACAGACTGAAAGTGAGGGGAGGGAAAAAGATATTCCATGCACATGGAAACCAAAAGAAAGCTGGAGTAGCAATACTAATATCAGACAAAATAGACTTTAAAATAAAGATGATCACAAGAGACAAAGAAGGACACTACATAATGATCAAGGGATAGATCCAAGAAGAAGATATAACAATTGTAAATATTTATGCACCCAACACAGGAGGACCACAATACAAAAGGCAAATGCTAACAGCCATAAAAGGGGAAATTGACATTAACACAATAATACTACAGAAATTTAACACCCCACTTTCACCAATGGACAGATCATCCAAAATGAAAATAAGGAAACACAAGCTTTAAATGATACATTAAACAAGATGGACTTAATTGATATTTATAGGACATTCCATCCAAAAACAACAGAATACACATTTTTCTCAAGTGCTCATGGAACATTCTCCAGGATAGATCATATCTTGGGCCACAAATCTAGCCTTGGTAAATTTAAGAAAATTGAAATCGTATCAAGTATCTTTTCCGACCAAAATGCTATGAGACTAGATATCAATTACAAGAAAAAAACTGTAAAAAAAAAAAAAAAACATATGGAGGCTAAACAATACACTACTAAATAACGAAGAGATCACTGAAGAAATCAAAGAGGAAATCAAAAACTACCTAGAAACAAATGACAATGAAAACATGACGACCCAAACCCTATGGGATGCAGCAAAAGCAGTTCTAAGAGGGAAGTGTATATCAATACAACCCTACTTCAAGAAACAAGAAACGGCGAGTGGGGAAGATGGCGGAAGAGTAAGACGCAGAGATCACCTTCCTCCCCACAGATACACCAGAAATTCATCTACACGTGGAACAACTCCTACAGAACACCTACTGAACGCTGACAGAAGACCTCAGACCCCCCCAAAAGGCAAGGAACTCCCCACGTACCTGGGTAGGGCAAAAGAAAAAAGAATAAACAGAGACAAAAGGATAGGGACGGGACCTGCACCAGTGGGAGGGAGCTGTGAAGGAGGAAAGGTTTCCACACACTAGGAAGCCCCTTCGCGGGCGGAGAATGCGAGTGGCAGAGCGGGGAGCTTTGGAGCCACGGAGGAGAGCGCAGCAACAGGGGTGCAGAGGTTAAAGTGGAGAGATTCCTGCACAGAGAATCAGTGCCGACCGGCAATCACCAGCCCGAGAGGCTTGTCTGCTCGGCCACCGGGGCGGGCGGGGCTGGGAGCTGAGGATCGGGTTTCGGGTTTCGGTCTTCGGTCAGAGGCAGGGAGAGGACTGGGGTTGGCGGCGTGAACACAGCCTGAAGGGGTTAGTGCACCACGGCTAGCCGGAAGGGAGTCCGGGAAAAAGTCTGGAGCTGCCTAAGTGGCAAGAGACTTTTTCTTCCCTTTGTTTCCTGGTGCGCGAGGAGAGGGGATTAAGAGCACTGCTTAAAGGAACTCCAGAGACGGGCGCGAGCCGCGGCTAAAAGCGCAGACCCCAGAGAAGGGCATGGGACGCTGGGGCTGCAGCTGCCGCCGCCAAGAGGCCTGTGTGCGAGCGCAGGTCACTGTCCATGCCCCCCTTCCGGGGAGCCTGTGCAGCCCGCCACTGCCAGGGTCCCGGGATCCAGGGATGACTTCCTTGGGAGAGCACACGGCGCGCCTCGGGCTGGTGCAATGTCCCTCCGGCCTCTCCTGCCCCTGCAGGCTCGCCCGGCACTCCGTACCCCTCCCTCTCCACCGGCCTGAGTGAGCCAGAGTCCCGGAAGCAGCTGCTCCTTTAAACCCGTCCTGTCTGAGCGAAGAACAGACGCCCTCTGGTGACCTATACGCAGAGGCGGGGCCAAATCCAAAGCTGAGACCCGGGAGCTGTGAGAATAAAGAAGAGAAAGGGAAATCTCTCCCAGCAGTCTCAAAAGCAGCAGATTAAAGCTCCACAATCAACTTGATGTACCCTGCGTCTGTGGAATACATGAATAGACAATGAATCATCCCAAATTGAGGAGGTGGACTTTGAGAACAAGATTTATGATATTTTCCCCTTTTCCTCTTTTTACAACGAATTAGCCCAAATTGAGGAGGTGGACTTTAAGAGCAAGATTTATGATTTTTCCCCCTTTTTCCCTTTTTGTGAATGTGTATGTGTATGCTTCTGTGTGAGATTTTGTCTGTATAGCTTTGTTTCCACCATTTGTCCCAGGGTTCTATCCGTCCGTTTTTTTTTTAATACTTATTTTTTTATTTTAATAACGCTATTATATTTTATCATACTATATTCTATTTTATTTCATATCCTCTCTTTCTCTTTTTCCTACCTTCCATCCTCCCTCCCTCCCTCCTTTCTTTCTTTCTTCCTTTCTTCCTTTCTACTAATTCTTTCTTTCTACTTTTTCTCCCTTTTATTCAGAAGTGGGTGGATGAACGGCTCTTGGTGCTGCAGCCAGGAGTCAGTGCTGTGTCTCTGAGGTGGGAGAGCCAACTTCAGGACACTGGTCCACAAGAGACCTCCCAGCTCCACATAATATCAAACGGCAAAAATCTTCCAGAGATCTCCATCTCAACACCAGCACCCAGCTTCACTCAACGACCAGCAAGCTACAGTGCTGGACACCCTATGCCAAGCAACTAGCAAGACAGGAACACAACCACACCCATTAGCAGAGAGGCTGCCTAAAAACATAATAAGGCCACAGACACCCCAAACACACCACCAGATGTGGACCTGTCCACAAGAAAGACAAGATTGAGCCTCATCCAACCAGAACACAAGCACCAGTCCCCTCCAAAAGGAAGCCTACACAACCCACTGAACCAACCTTAGCCACTGGGGACAGACACCAAAAACAACGGGAACTATGAACCTGCAGCCTGCAAAAAGGATACACCAAACACAGTAAGATAACCAAAGTGAGAAGACAAAAAAACACACAGCAGGTGAAGGAGCAAGATAAAAACCCACCAGACCTAACAAATGAAGAGGAAATAGGGAGTCTACCTGAAAAAGAATTCAGAATAATGATAGTAAAGATGATCCAAAATCTTGGAAATAGAATAGACAAAATGCAAGAAACAGTTAACAAGGAACTAGAAGAACTAAAGATGAATCAAGCAACAATTAGAAACACAATAAAGGAAGTTAAAAGTACTCTAGATGGGATCAATAGCAGAGTAACTGAGGCAGAAAAACGGATAAGTGACGTGGAAGATAAAATAATGGAAATAACTGCTGCAGAGCAGAATAAAGAAAAAAGAATGAAAAGAACAGAGGACAGTCTCAGAGACCTCTGGGACAACATTAAACACACCAACATTGGAATTATAGGGGTTCCAGAAGAAGACGAGAAAAAGAAAGGGACTGAGAAAATATTTGAAGAGATTATAGTTGAAAACTTCCCTAATATGGGAAAGGAAATAGTTAATCAAGTCCAGGAGGCACAGAGAGTCCCATACAGAAAAATCCAAGGAGAAATACGCCAAGACACATATTAATCAAACTGTCAAAAATTAAACACAAAGAAAACATATTAAAAGCAGCAAGGGAAAAACAACAAATAACACACAAGGGAATCCCCATCAGGTTAACAGCTGATCTCTGAGCAGAAACTCTACAAGCCAGAAGGGAGTGGCAGGACATATTTAAAGTGATGAAGGAGAAAAACCTGCAACCAAGATTACTCTACCCAGCAAGGATCTCAATCAGATTTGATGGAGAAATTAAAACCTTTATAGACAAGCAAAAGCTGAGAGAGTTCAGCATCACCAAACCAGCTTTACAACAAATGCTAAGAGAACTTCTCTAGGCAAGAAACACAACAGAAGGAAAATACCTACAATAACGAACCCAAAACAATTAAGAAAATGGGAATAGGAACATACATATAGATAATTACCTTAAATGTAAATGGACTAAATACTCCCTCCAAAAGACACAGATTGGCTGAATGGATACAAAGAAAGACCCATATATATGCTGTCTACAAGAGACCCACTTCACACCTAGAGACACATATAGATTGAAAGTAAGGGGATGGAAAAAGATATTCCATGCAAATGGAAACCAAAAGAAAGCTGGAGTAGCAATTCTCATATCAGACAAAACAGACTTTAAAATAAACATGATCACAAGAGACAAAGAAGGACACTACATAATGATCAAGGGGTCGATCCAAGAAGAAGATATAACAATTGTAAATATTTATGCACCCAACACAGGAGGACCAAAATACATAAGGCAAATGCTAACAGCCATAAAAGGGGAAATTGACATTAACATAATAATACTACAGAAATTTAACACCCCACTTTCACCAATGGACAGATCATCCAAAATGAAAATAAATAAGGAAACACAAGCTTTAAATGATACATTAAACAAGATGGACTTAATTGATATTTATAGGACATTCCATCCAAAAACAACAGAATACACATTTTTCTCAAGTGCTCATGGAACATTCTCCAGGATAGATCATATCTTGGGCCACAAATCTAGCCTTGGTAAATTTAAGAAAATTGAAATCGTATCAAGTATCTTTTCCGACCACAATGCTATGAGACTAGGTATCAATTACAGGAAAAGATCTGTAAAAAATACAAACACATGGAGGCTAAACAATACACTACTTAATTACAAAGTGATCGCTGAAGAAATCAAAGAGGAAATCAAAAAATACCTAGAAACAAATGAAAATGGAGACACGACGACCCAAAACCTATGGGATGCAGCAAAAGCAGTTCTAAGGGGGAAGTTTATAGCAATACAATCCCACCTTAAGAAACAGGAAACATCTCGAGTAAACAACCTCACCTTGGAACTAAAGCAGTTAGAAAAAGAAGAACAAAAAAACCCCAAAGTTAGCCGAAGGAAAGATAAAGATCGATCAGAAATAAATGTAAAAGAAATGAAGGAAATGATAGCAAAGATCAATAGAACTAAAAGCTGGTTCTTTGAGAAGATAAACAAAATTGATAAACCATTAGCCAGACTCATCAAGAAAAAAAGGAAGAAGACTCAAATCAATAGAGTTAGAAATGAAAAAGGAGAAGTAACAACTGACACTGCAGAAATACAAAAGATCATGAGAGATTACTACAAGCAACTCTATGCCAATAAAATGGACAACCTGGAAGAAATAGACAAATTCTTAGAAATGCACAACCTGCCAAGACTGAATCAGGAAGAAATAGAAAACATGAACAGACCAATCAGAAGCACAGAAATTGAAAGTGTGATTAAAAATCTTCCAACAAACAAAAGCCCAGGACCAGATGGCTTCACAGGAGAATTCTATCAAACATTTAGGGAAGAGCTAACAGCTATCCTTCTCAAACTCTTCCAAAATATAGCAGAGGGAGGAACACTCCCAAACTCATTCTACGCAGCTACCATCACCCTGATACCAAAACCAGACAAGGATGTCACAAAGAAAGAAAACTACAGGCCAATATCACTGATGAACATAGATGCAAAAATCCTCAACAAAATACTAGCAAACAAAATCCAACAGCACATTAAAAGGATCAGACACCATGATCAAGTGGGGTTTATTCCAGGAATGCAAGGATTCTTCAATATAAGCAAATCAAACAACATGATATACCATATTAACAAATTGAAGGAGAAAAACCATATGATCATCTCAGTAGATGCAGAGAAAGTTTCAACAAAATTCAACACGCATTTATGATAAAAACCCCTGCAGAAAGGAGGCATAGAGGGAACTTTCCTCAACATAATAAAGGCAATATATGACAAACCCCCAGCCAACATCATCCTCAATGGTGAAAAACTGAAAGCATTTCCACTAAGATCAGGAACAAGACAAGGCTGCCCACTCTCACCACTCTTATTCAACATAGTTTTGGAAGTTTTAGCCACAACAATCAGAGAAGAAAAGGAAATAAAAGGAATCCAAATTGGAAAAGAAGAAGTAAAGCTGTCACTGTTTGCAGATGACATGATACTCTACATAGAGAATCCTAATGATGCCACCAGAAAACTACTAGAGCTAATTAATGAAATTGGTAAAGTAGCAGGATACAAAATCAATGCACAGAAATCCCTGGCATTCCTGTACACTAATTATGTAAAAATCTGAAAGTGAAATCAAGAAAACACTCCCATTTACCACTGCAACAAAAAGAATAAAATATCTAGGAATAAACCTACCTAAGGAGACAAAAGACCTGTATGCAGAAAATTATAAGACACTGATGAAAGAAATTAAAGATGTTACAAATAGATGGAGAGATATATCATGTCCCGGGATTGGAAGAATCAATATTGTGAAAATGACTCTACTACCCAAAGCAATCTACAGATTCAATGCAGTCCCTATGAAACTACCACTGGCATTTTTCACAGAACTAGAACAAAAAAATTCACAATTTGTTTGGAAAAACAAAAGACCCTGAATAGCCAAAGCAATCTTGAGAATGAAAAACGGAGCTGGAGGAATCAGGCTCCCTGACTTCAGACTATACTACAAAGCTACAGTAACGAAGACAGTGTGGTACTGGCACAAAAAGAGAAAGATAGATCAATGGAACAGGATAGAAAGCCCAGAGATAAACCCACGCACATATTGTCACCTTATCTTTGATACAGGAAGCAGGAATGTACAATGGAGAAAGGACAGCCTCTTCAATAAGTGATGCTGGGAAAACTGGACAGGGACATGTAAAAGTATGAGATTAGATCACTCCCTAACACCATACACAAAAATAAGCTCAAAATGGATTAAAGACCTAAATGTAAGGACAGACACTATCAAACTCTTAGAGGAAAACACAGGCAGAACACTCTATGACATAAATCACAATGAGATCCTTTTGGACCCACCTCCTAGAGAAATGCAAATAAAAACAAAAATAAACAAATGGGACCTAATGAAACTTCAGAGCTTTTGCACAGCAAAGGAAACCATAAACAAGACCAAAAGACAACCCTCAAAATGGGAGAAAATATTTGCAAATGAAGCAACTGACAAAGGATTAATCTCCAAAATTTATAAGCAGCTCATGCAGCTCAATAGCAAAAAAACAAACAACCCAATCCAAAAGTGGGCAGAAGACCTAAATAGACATTTCTCCAAAGAAGATATACAGACTGCCAACAAACACATGAAAGGATGCTGAACATCATTAATCATTAGAGAAATGCAAATCAAAACTACAATGAGATATCATCTCACACCAGTCAGAATGGCCATCATCAAAAAATCTAGAAACAATAAATGCTGGAGAGGGTGTGGAGAAAAGGCAACCCTCGTGCACTGCTAGTGGGAATGTGAACTGGTAAAGCCACTATGGAGAACAGTATGGAGGTTCCTTAAAAAAACTATAAATAGAACTACCATATGACCCAGCAATCCCACTACTAGGCATATACCGTGAGAAAACCATAGTTCAAAAAGAGACATGTACCAAAATGTTCATTGCAGCTCTATTCACAATAGCCCGGAGATGGAAACAACCTAAGTGTCCATCATTGGATGAATGGATAAAGAAGTTGTGGCACATATATACAATGGAATATTACTCAGCCATAAAAAGAAACGAAATTGAGCTATTTGTACTGAGGTAGATAGACCTAGAGTCTGTCATACAGAGTGAAGTAAGTCAGAAAGAGAAAGACGAATACCATATGCTAACACATATATATGGAATTAAAAAAAAAATGTCATGAAGAACCTAGGGGTAAAACGGCAATAAAGACACAGACCTACTTGAGAATGGACTTGAGGATATGGGGAGGGGGAAGGGTAAGCTGGGAGAAAGCGAGAGAGGGGCATGGACATATATACACTACCAAACGTAAGGCAGATAGATAGTGGGAAGCAGCTGCATAGCACAGGGAGATCAGCTCGGTGCTTTGTGACCACCTGGAGGGGTGGGATAGGGAGGGTGGGAGGGAGGGAGACACAGGAGGGAAGGGATATGGGAACAGATGTATATGTATAACTCATTCACTTTGTTATAATGCAGAAACTAATTTAAAAAAAAAGAAACAAGAAACATCTCAAGCAAACAACCTAACCTTACACCTAAATTAATTAGAGAAAGAAAAACAACAACAACAAAAAAACCACTCAAAGTTTGCAGAACAAAAGAAATCATAAATATCAGATCAGAAATAAATGCAAACGAAATGAAGGAAATGATAGCAAAGATCAATAGAACTAAAAGCTGGTTCTTTGAGAAGATAAATGAAATTGATAAACCATTAGCCAGACTCATCAAGAAAAAAGGGAGAAGACTCAAATCAACAGAATTAGAAATGAAAAAGAAGCAATAAGTGACACTGAAAAAATACAAAGGATCATGAGAGATTACTAAAAGCAACTCTATGCCAGTAAAATGGACAACCTGGAAGAAGTGGACAAATTCTTAGAAAAGCACAACCTTCCAAGACTGAACCAGGAAGAAACAGAAAATAGGAACAGACCAATCACAAGCACTGAAATTGAGACTGTGATTAAAAATCTTCCAACAAACAAAACCCCAGGACCAGATGGCTTCACAGGCGAATTCTATCAAACACTTAGAGAAGAGCTAACACCTATCGTTCTCAAACTCTTGCAAAATATAGCAGAGGGAGGAACACACCCAAACTCATTCTACAAGGCCACCATCACCCTGAAACCAAAACCAGACAAAGATGTCACTAAAAAAGAAAACTAGAGGCCAATATCTCTGATGAACATAGATGCCAAAATCCTCAACAAAATACAAGCAAACAGAATCCAACGGCACATTAAAGGGATCATACACCATGATCAAGTGGGGTTTCTTCCAGGAATGCAAGGATTCTTCAATATATGCAAATTAATCAATGGGACACACCATAGTAAAAAATTGAAGGATAAAAACAATATGACAATCTCAATAGATGCAGAAGAAACTTTCAACAAAATTCAAAACTCATTTATAATAAAAACTCTCCAGAAAGTAGGCATGGAGGGAACTTAGCTTAACATAATAAAGTCCATATACGACAAACCCACAGCCAACATGTTTCTCAATGGTGAAAAACTGAAACCATTTCCTCTGAGATCAGGAATAAGACAAGGTTGCCCACTCTCATCACTATTATTCAGCATAGTTTTGGAAGTACTAGCCACAGCAATCAGAGAAGAAAAAGAATTAAAAGGAACCCAAATCAGAAATGAAGAAGTAAAACTGTCACTGTTTGCAGATGACATGATACTATACATAAGGAATCCTAAAGATGCTACCAGAAAACTACTAGAGCTAATCAATGAATTTGGTAGAGTAGCAGGATACAAAATTAATGCACAAACATTTCTTGCATTCCTATGCACTAACGATGAAATGTCCGGAAGAGAAATTAAGGAAATACTTCCATTTACCACTGCAAGAAAAAGAATAAAATACCTAGAAATAAACCTACCTAAGGAGACAAAGACCTGTATGCAGAAAACTATAAGACACAGATGAAAGAAATTAAAGATGACACCAACAGATGGAGAGATATACTATGTTCTTGAACTGGAAGAATCAACACTGTGAAAATGACTATACTATCCAAAGCATTCTACAGATTCAATGCAATCCCTATTAAGCTACCAATAGCATTTCTCACAGAACTAGAGCAAACAATTTCACAATTTGTATGGAAACACAAAAGACCCCGAATAGCAAAAGCAATCTTGAGAAAGAAAAATGGAACTAGAACAATCAGGCTCCTGTACTTCAGAGTATACTACAAAGCTACCGTAATCAAGACAGTAAGGTACTGGCACAAAAACAGAAATATAGATCAATGGTACAGGATAGAAAGCCCAGAAATATACCCACACACATAAGTTCACCTTATCTTTGATAAAGGAGGCACGAATATACAATGGAGAAAAGACATTCTCTTCAATAAGTGGTGCTGGGAAAACGGGATAGCTACATGTAAAAGAATGAAAGTAGAACAATCCCTAACACCATACACAAAAACAGACTCAAAAAATCTATAAACAATTAATGCTGGAGAGGGTGTGGCGAAAAGGGAACCCTCTTGCACTGTTGGTGGAGATGTAAATTGATACAGTCACTATGGAGAACAGTATGGAGGAGCCTTAGAAAACTAAGAATAGAACTACCATGTGCCCCAGCAATCCCACCTACTGCGCATATACCCTGAGAAAACCATAATTCAAAAAGAGTCATGTACCACAATGTTCACTGCAGCTCTATTTACAACAGCCAGGACATGGAAGCAACCTAAGTGTCTACTAATGATGAATGGATAAAGAAGATGTGGCACGTATATACAGTGGGATATTACTCAGCCATGAAAAAAATGAAATTGAGTTATTTGTAGTGAGGTGGATGGACCTAGAGTCTGTCATACAGAGTGAAGTAAGTCAGAAAGAGAAAAACAAATACCGTATGCTAACACATATTATGGAATCTAAAAAATAAAATAAAAAAATAAAATGGTTCTGATGAACCTAAGGGCAACACAGGAATAAAGACACAGACGTAGAGAATGGACTTGAGGACATGGGGAAGGGGAAGGTGAAGGTGGAACGAAGTGAGAGAGTGGCATGGACATATATACACTACCACATGTAAAATAGATAGCTAGTGGGAAGCAGCCTTTGCACAGGGAGATCAGCTCGGTGCTTTGTGACCACGTAGATGGGTGGGATAGGCAGGGTGGGAGGGAGATGCAAGAGGGAGGGGATATGGGGATATATGTGTACATAGAGCTGATTCACCTTGTTATACCGCACAAATTAACACAACATTATAAAGCAGTTATACTCCAATAAAGATGTTAAAAAAAATCACTAATAATACATGCACCCTAATGTTCATAGCAGCACTATTAACAATAGCCAAAATATGAAAGCAACCTAAGTGTCCATCAAGGTGAATGGATAAAGAAGATGTGATAAATATACAATGGAATATTACTCAGCCATAAAAATGAATGAAATTTTGCCATTTGCAACAACATGTTTGGACCTGGAGGGTATTATGCTTAGTGAAATAGAGAATGAGAAATACTCTGTGCTCTTACTTATATGTGGAATCTAAAGTATGAAACAAATGAATATAACAAAACAGTACAGGCTTACAGACATAGAGAACAAACTAGTGGTTACCAGGGGGGAGGAGGGAAGGGGAGAGGGGCAAGATAGGGATGGAGGATTAAGAGGTACACACTACCATGCATAAAATAAATAAGCTACAAGCATATATTGTATGGCACAAGGAATATGGTAGATATTTTATAATAACTTTAAATGGAGTAACCTATTAAAATATCAAGTCACTATGTTGTACACCTGAAACTAATATAAAAAAATTAAAGCATTTATGTTACATAAGGCTAAAAAGAGAAGAGAAAGCCTTCTCATGTATTCTCAGGTCATAAGATCAAATAATACATCTGTTTTAGTCTGTTCAGCCTGCTAAAAAATAAAAAGAAGATGCTTATACTGAGTCATGTAGGAGGAAGAGTTTAAGATTTTTTTTTAAATTTATTTATTTTTGACTGCATTGGGTCTCCATTGCTCCAAACGGACTTTCTCTAGTTGCGGCGAGCAGGGGCTATTTTTCGTTGCGGTGCGCAGGCTTCTCATTGTGGTGGCTTCTCTACAGCACGGGCTGTAGGTGCGTGGGCTTCGGTAGTTGTGGCACACGGGCTTAGTTGCTCCGCGGCATGTGGGATCTTCCCAGAGCAGGAATCTAACCCATGTCCCCTGCATTGGCAGGCGGATTGTGAGAAAGAGCAGTCAAGGCTGGTCAAGCTGGTAAACTGTCGGCAAAAATGCATGTAACAGGAAAAGTGTTACCATATTCAGAGAATATTGCAGTTGCTCTGTGTGGTTGTAACTTTGAGTCTCTGAGAGTAAATGGTAGGATTTCTGGTTGGAAAGTTAAATTGAAGTCAGCTTGTGAAGGCCTTCATAGTAAAATGAGATCTAGAAATGGCAGCGACAACAAAATGTTGGAGAAAATAGCACGGATAATTACAGTAGGGCTTTGCTGAGGCTCTGATGCAGAAGATCTGCCCTCCAAATCACTGATGTTGCAGAGATGTTGGGGAAACTAGTAAAATAGTCTTGTTCAGGCTTCAGAGGCAGAAGCAGGCCTCTGACTGACTTGTGAGCCTGCCTGGACAGTCTGCCTGCTGGCACACCTAACAACTGCTGCTAGCAAGTCAAGCGGCAGCATTTACGATAAGAAAGGGAATGGGTCTTGGAATTTCTTGAGCCCTGGGGACCTGGCCAGTCCCCCCACCCCGCTGGGGTATAGAAAATCTTATGACTCACATGGTGAAACCAACATTGTTACAATAGTACCAGAGCTGCACTTTTGCGGGCAAACTGATAGTATCAGTTTGCAGCCTGGAATTGTAAACAGAAGCCCCCAGAACTCCAATCTCACCCATGGGGTGGATGCACCACCCGGGACCCTTTCCAACTGGGGCTCCAGATTGCTGTTACTTGGGACTTCCCAGCTGCTGCTTGGATCTGGAAGTAGGTGTCGGCCCAATTCAGTGATATATACCCTGTTATGTTTCTCTAATATTCTTATTCCTTTCCTTCTAATGATTGTATATTAAAATTAAGTTAAATTACCTTTCATTTAAAAATTGATTAAAGCTGTTTATTTGTTTGAAAGGAGTGGTTATTTTGCCAGCAAATCCAATGAACCTTAAAACCAAAAGCAAGCTTTCAGTAAAACAAAAGATTAGCCTAAGGAACTTCCCATGAGCCTTCTTTTTTCACTGCCCCACCTTGACCCCATCCCCACCTCACCAAATTAGAAATGTTACAAAACCTTGCTTAATATACAAAATACATATATTTCACAAAGGAGTCTGATACCCAGTATGAATTTACTAATGTTTGTTATTAGAAGAGTAATAATAATAATAAAAGTGATAATAACAGCTAGTATTTGGAGCACTATCTTTGTAACAAGAATGTACTGATGGTGTTGTTCGTCTGTCCTTACAGTAATCCTTTAAGGAGGGTACATTATCACACCAATTTTACAATGAGAATGATTTAAATGATCTTTTCACTGTTGAGAAGCTTGAGAGTTGGGGTAACCAAGACTGCTGACATAAAAGCCCTGCTCTTTTCCTTATCCCACACTTGGCAGCCACTCGTCTGCAACACAAGGATAACTTTTAAGGCATTCTTTTTCTCAATCTCTCTCAGTACCCAAGGTAATTGGGCCCTATAAAAACACATAAGTGGAGGTATCCTGCATCTTTGATGTGAAGTATTTAAAAGGCAGGGGTGAAATAAAGGAAGAGGCAAGGAAGCCAATGCATTTGGGATTGTTACTTCTCAAATGCTACCCTGGTGAAAGAACCTCAGTTGTTCTCTAATGAGTCAGGAATAAACTCCCTTCTGAGTCAGTGAATTCAGCTGAAAGACAAGAGGAAAACTAGAAGAGCCATTCTAAACCAATGATTCACTGACCTTTGAAATCTGGCTAGTCGATATGTAATAAAAATACCCCCCTTCAGTTTAAGATATGAGAGATTTACTCCACACCCAAATGAACAGTACAGGGGACTTACAGGAATTTTAGATTGTTTTTTCCAAACAAAGAACCTGGGAAGATTTCTTCTCTTTCAAGACTGAGTAAAGCAATATTAAACAACATAAAGCAGGGAAGTCCCTTAGGGATTCAGGGTATACACATAAAATGATTTACAGCAAGAAACTGATTCATAGTTTAAAAAAAAACAACTAAAGATATATTTAGAAATTATCCACTTTGTGTTTTTAACAAATTAAAAGAAAACAGACTTTTTGAAATGTAAGTCAAGAGATGAGTATAAAATAGAATCAACTAAAATAAAAGCTAAGATTAAAATTTTAAAGGAATTGACCATTATAAAAAAAGAATTAAGGGGAATATCTTGCATTCTCATTACCAATTCTCTTGCCAAAAACAATTATGAAAACTGAATAAAAGACCTGAAAAATGTTTGAAAGCATCAGTGAAGGCATCAGAGATCAACCAAGACAATCAGCAGCTGAGGGGCAAAGGTCCCAGAGAAAAGAAGGGCAGACCAAGGTGAACCCACAGTGATGACTGGTTTTTCCCTCAGAGGTGTTGGTGATTTGGACCATCATTTCTAAACACAAAGTGGTAGACTGGGGCTTGGAGCAGTTCCACCAGGGAGGATAGGTTGGGGAGGATAGACCAAAGAGGCCAAAGCATGACAGGGAGGAAGGAAAAACAAAGAGGATCGCCCAAAATGAGGCAGTAATTTGCCCTTGAGGCATTTGCCAACTCCTAAGCCTTTCTCATGCAGAGTGAGACTTGAAAACCCAAGCAAAAAAATCCAGCTGAGCTGCCAAAGCCTAAAGCCAAGATTTAGCAGCCATCAGTGCTAGAGAGACAGAAGTTGGAATTCATGACCCACCAAGGGGGTGGGGCGGGAAGGGGGGGCAGTTATTAAACATCCTTGCTTTTCAGTTGAGATATAACAATGAAGAAAGTTATACTTTTAAATTCCCCCTTAACTTAAAATATCAATAATAAAAATAAAACATGCAAAAGATTAGCTGGGCAAAATAAAATTCAATTCCCTATATGCCAAAACTATGGGTTATAGCTTATAAAGCTGCTTTTAGTAAAAATAATAACCTTGAAGAAAGAGAATAAATGAATAAAACATTCAATTATAAATTACAACTAGATTAAAAAGAGAAACATAAAAAGAAAGATAACATAAAAAATAGAGAAAGCAATGAAACTACCAAAAAAATGCAACTAACAAATGTATCTGACACAACATTAAAGAATTAGTTCTTTTCACAGTTGAGTATGATGTCAGCTGTGGCCTTGTCATATGGGGCCCTCATTAGGATGAGATACATTTTTCTAAACTTAACTTGATTAGAGTTTTTATCATGAAAGATGCTGGATTTTGTCAAATGCTTTTTCTACAACTATTAAGATTGATCATGTGATTTTTATCTTTAATTCTGTTAATGTGGTGTATCATGTTTATTGATTTATGTATTTTGAACCACCCTTGCATCCCAAGGATGAATCCCACTTTATCATAATGTATGATCTTTTAAATGTGCTGTTGAATTTGGCTTGCTAGTGTTTTTTTTTTAACATCTTTATTGGAGTATAATTGCTTTACAATGGTGTGTTAGTTTCTGCTTTATAACAAAGTGAATCAGTTAAACATATACATATGTCCCCATATCTCTTCCCCCTTGCATCTCCCTCCCTCCCACCCTCCCTATCCCACCCCTCTAGGTGGTCACAAATTGCTAGTGTTTTGCAGATAATTTTTGCATCTATGTTTATAGGGATATTGACCTGTAATTTCTTTTCTTTGTAGTGTTCTTGTCTGGCTTTGATATGAGGGTAACGCTATTCTCTTAAAATGAGTTTGGAAGTGTTTCCTCTTTTTAACTTTTTTGTAAGAGTTTGAGAAGGACTGACATTAACTCTTCTTTAAATACCTGGTAATTTCAGCTGCAAAGCCATCTGATCCTGGGCTTTCCTTTGCTGGGAGGTTGTTGATTACTGATACATTCTCTTTATCCATTACTAGCTTGTTCAGATTTTCTGTTTTTTCAGGATTTAGTCTTGGTAGGATGTATGTTTCTAGGAATGTATTCATTTATTCTAGGTAATTCAATTTGTTGGTATATAATTGTTCATAGTAGTCTCTTATGAATCTTTGTATTTTTGTGGTGTGTTATAAGGTCTCATCCTTCATTTATAATTTTATTTGAGTTCCTCCCTCTTTTTTTTCTTGGTAAGTTTAGCTAAAGTTTGGCCAATTTTTGTTTTAAAAAATCAAATCCAAGTTATGTTGATCTTTTCTATTGTCTTTCTGGTGTGTGTTTCATTTGTTTCTGCTCTAATCTTTATTATCTCCTGCCTTCTGCTAACTCTGGGCTTTGTTTATTCTTTTTCTAGCTCCTTGAGCTGTAATGTTAAGTTGCTTATTTGAGATCGTCCTTTTTTCTTAATGTAGGGATTTACTGCTATAAGTTTCCCTCTTAGAACTACTTTGGCTCCATCTGCATCATCCCATAAGCTTTGGTATGTAGTGTTTCGTGGGTTCATTTGTTTGTTTGTTTTGCTTTTTCCCTAAAATCATGAACAAAACAAGCATGCCCACACTCACCAGTCCTATTTAACATTGTACTGGAAGTCCTAGCTTGAACAATTAAGCAAGGAAAAGAAATTAAAAGCATCCAAAGTGGAAAGGAAGAAGTGAAATTGTCTCTGTCTGCAGATGACATAATCTTACATAGAGAAAAATCTAAAGATGACATCAAAACACTGTAAGGGGATGTCCCTGGTGGCACAGTGGCTAAAAATCCACCTGCTGAGCTTCTCTGGTGGCGCAGTGGTTGAGAATCTGCCTGCCAATGCAGGGGACATGGGTTCAAGCCCTGGTCTGGGAAGATCCCACATGCCGCGGAGCAACTAGCCCCGTGAGCCACAATTACTGAGCCTGCACGTCTGGAGCCTGTGCTCCACAATAGGACAGGCTGCGATAGTGAGAGGCCCACACACCGTGATGAGGAGTGGCCCCCACTTGCCACAACTAGATAAAGCCTTCGCACAGAAACAAAGAGCCAACACAGACATAAATAAGTAAATAAATAAATAAATAATTTTTTTTTAAAAGGCAAAATTCCTTAAAAAAAAAAAATCCACCTGCCAATGCAGGGGACATGGGTTCGATCCCTGGTCTGGCAATATCCCACATGCTGTGGAGCAACTAAGCCCGTGTGCCACAACTACTGACCCTGTGCTTTAGAGCCCGTGAGCCACAACTACTGAGCCAGCGTACCACAACTACTGAAGCCCACATGCCTAGATTCTGTGCTCCGCAACAAGAGAAGCCACTGCAATGAGAAGCCCATGCACTGCAATGAAGAGTAGCCCCGGCTCAACACAACTAGAGAAAGCCCACGCACAGCAATGAAGACCCAACGCAGCCAAAAAAAACTCCAAAAATAAAAAAACACTGTTAGAACTAATAAACTAATTCAATAAAATTGCAGGACACAAAATCAGTATAAAAATTAGTTGCACCTCTAAATGCTAACAAAGAACTGTCTGACAAAGAATTTAATAAAACAATCCCACTTACAATAGTATCAAAAAGAATAAAATACTAAGGAATAAATTTAACCAAGGAGGTGAAAAATCAGTACACTGAAAACTATAAAATATTGGCAAAAGAAATTAAAGAAGACAAAAATAAAGGGAAGGATATCCTAACTTTATGTATTGGAAGAATTAACATTGTTTGGGGACTTCTCTGATGGCACACTGGTTAAGAATCCTCCTGCCAATGCAGGGGACAGAGGTTCGAGCCCTGGTCCAGCAAGATCCCACATGCCATGGAGCAACTAAGCCTGTGTGCCACAACTACTGGGCCTGCACTCTAGAGCCCATGGGCCATAACTCCTGAGCCCACACATCACAACTACTGACACCCACATGCCTAGAGCCCATGCTCCACAACAAGAGAAGCTACCACAATGAGAAGCCCATGTACTGCAATGAAGAGTAGCCCCCGCTCAACGCAACTAGAGAAAGCCCACGTGCAACAACAAAGACCCAACAGAGCCAAAAATAAATAATATTATTTAAAATGTCCATACTATGGAAAGCAATGTACAGATTTGATGCAATCTCTATCAACATTCCAATGGCATTTTTTACAGAAATAGAAAAATTCTAAAATTGCTGTGGAACAACAAAAGACTCCCAAGTAGCCAAAGCAATCTTGAGGAAAAAAATTAATGGAGACATCATGCGTCCTGATTTCAAACTATACTACAAAACTATAGTAATCAAAATGTTATGATACTGACATTAAAAATAGACACATAGAACAGTGGAACAGAATAGAGAGAACAGAATAAACTCATACATATACAGTCAACTAGTCTTTGACAAGGGTGCCAAAAATACACAATGGGGAAAGACTAGCCTCTTCAATAAATGGTGTTGGGAAAACTGAATATCCACACAGAAAAGAATGAAACTGAACCCCTATCTTATTCCATTTACAAATATTAATTCAAAACAGATTAAAGACTGAATTGTAAGGCCTGAAATCATAAAACTCCCAGAAGAAAATATAGGGGAAAAGCTCCTTGACATTGATCTTGGTGGTGATTTTTTTTATATGACACTAAGAGCACAAGGCAACAAAAGCAAAATAAACAAGTAAGACTACATCAAACTGAAAAGCTTCTGGTGGGGACTTCCCTGGTGGCACAGTGGTTAAGAATCCTCCTGCTAATGCAGGGGACACAGGTACGATCCCTGGTCCAGGAAGATCCCACATGCCGTGGAGCAACTAAGCCCATGCACCACAACTACTGAGCCTGTGCTCTAGAGCCTGCAAACCACAACTACTGAGCCCATATGCCACAACTACTGAAGCCTGCACCCTTAGAGCCCAAGCTCTGCAACAAAAGAAGTCACTGCAGTGAGAAGCCCACACACCACATTGAAGAGTAGCCCCCACTTGCCGCCACTAGAGAAAGCCCATGCCCAGCAACAAAGACCCAACACAGCCAAAATAAAAAATAAATAAATAAATAAATAAATAAATAAATAAATAAATAAATAAATAAATAAAAGCTTCTGGTAATCAAAGGAAACCATCAGCAAAATGAAAAGGCAACCTACTAAATGGAAGAAAATATTTGCAAGTCAGATATCTGATAAGGGGCTAATATCAAAAATATATATAGAA
The DNA here is from genome assembly GCF_025265405.1 of Mesoplodon densirostris. Classification (NCBI taxonomy): domain Eukaryota; kingdom Metazoa; phylum Chordata; class Mammalia; order Artiodactyla; family Ziphiidae; genus Mesoplodon; species Mesoplodon densirostris. The sequence continues at coordinate 49,156,782 of NC_082665.1, forward strand.
TTCATATAACTTAATAGCAAATAATAATAATAATGATAATCTGATTTAAAAATGGGCAGAAGAACTGAATAGGCATTCTCCAAAGAAGACATTCAGGTGGCCAACAATTATATGAAAATGTACTCAACATCACTTTTCATCAGGGAAATGCAAATCAAAACCACAATGAGATACCACCTCACACCTGTTAGAATGGCTATTTAAAAAAAGACAAGAGACAACAAGTTCTGGTTGGGTATGAGAATAGGAAATTCTTGTAGACTGTCAGTGAGAATGTAAATTGGTACAGCCATTATGAAAAACAGTACACATTCCTCAAAAAATAAAAAGAGAACTTCCATATGATCCAGAAATTCCACTCCTGGGTATATGTCCAAATGAAATAAAATCAGTATATTAAAGAGATATCTGCACTTCCATGTTCATTGCAGCATTATTCACAATAGCCAATATATGGAAACAACAAAGGGTCCATAGACAGATATAGGTAAAGAAAATGTAGTATGTATAAACCATACAAAAAAAAAAAAGAAAATCCTGCTATTTGTGACAACATGAATGAACCTGGAAGACATTATGCTAAGTGAAATAAGTCAGACATAGAAAGACAATTACTAAATGATCTCACTTATATGTGGCTTCTAAAATAGTTTAAGTCATAGAACCAGAAAGTAGAATGGTGGCTGCCAGGACTGAGAGAGTGGGGGAAAGGGGGAGATGTTGATCAAAGGGTACAAACTTTCATTTACAAGATAAATAAGTTCTTGGGATCTATTTTACAGCACGGTGATTATATTTTAAAATATTGTACTGTATACTTGAAAGTTGCTAAGAGAATAGATCAAATGTTATCATCAGAAAAAGAAATGGTAGTTATGCGACATGATGGAGGTCTCTGCTCACACTACAATGGTAATAATTTTACAAAATATCCATTACTATTCAGCTTTGTAGTGCAGGTTCTAGCCAGTGCAATAAAGCAAGAAAAAGAAGTAAGAGGTTCAAAGTTCAGACAGTGAAGAAATAAAACAATTATTTGCTTATGATCTGCTTGTAGAATATACAAAATAATCTTCAAAAAATCTACAATAAATTATTAGAATAAAAAATGAGTTTAGCAAGATTGCCAAATACAAGATCAATAGGACAAAAATCAATTGCATTTCTGTACCATGAGCAAACAGAAAATGAAATATTTAGAGGTGTCATTTATAATAGTGTCAAAAATATCCAATCCCTAGGAATAAATCCAATAAAATATGTGAAAAATCACTACCATGTCTGACAGAAAATAAAGGCCATAAAGGAGGTATACCATTTCTTAGATAGAAAACTCAATCATGTAAAGCTGTCAGGCCTCCCCGAACTGGCCTATAGAGTTGATAAAATGTTAATTAAAACCCAATAGGAGGACTACGTTGAGGAGGAACCAAAATGGCGGAGTACAAGGACTTGCTCTCACTCCCTCTTGTGAGAACACCAGAATCACAACTAGCTGCTGGACAAACATCGACAGGAAGACACTGGAACTCACCAAAAAAGATACCCTACATCCAAAGACAAGGGAGAAGCCACAATGAGATGGCAGGAGGGGTGCAATCACAGTAAAATCAAATCCCATAACTGGTGGGTGGGTGACTCACAGACTGGAGAACACTTATACCACAGAAGTCCACCCACTGGAGTGAAGGTTCTGAGGCCCACGTCAGGCTTCCCAACCAGGGGGTCCGGCAATGGTAGGAGGAATTCCTAGAGAATGAGAATGTGAAGCCTTGTGGGAATTGATTGGAGGACATTGACAGGACTGGGGGAAACAGAGACTCCACTCTTGGAAGGCACACCAAAGTACTGTGCACATCAGGACCCAGGGGAAGGAGCAGTGACCCCAGGGGAGACTGAACCAGACCTACCTGATAGTGTTGGAGGGTCTCCTGCAGAGGTGGGGAGGGGGGTGTTGTGGCTAACCGTGGGGACAGGGACACTGGCAGCAGAAGTTCTGGGAAGTACTCCTTGGTGTGAGCCCTCCCAGAGTCTGTCATTAGCCCCACCAAAGAGCCCAGGTAGGCTCCAGTGTTGGATTGCCTCAGGCCAAACAACCAACAGGGAGGGAACCCAGCCCCACCCATCAACAGTCAAGTGGATTAAAGTTTTAATGAGCTCCGCCCACTACAGCAACAGTCAGCTCTACCCGCCATCAGGCCCTCCCATCAAGCCTCTTAGATAGCCTCATCCACCAGAGGGCAGACAGCAGAAGCAAGAAGAACTACAATCCTGCAGCCTGTGGAACAAAAACCACATTCACAGAAAGACAGACAAGATGAAAAGGTGGAGGGCTATGTACCAGATGAAGGAACAAGATAAAACCCCAGAAAAACAACTAAATGAAGTGGGGATAGGCAATCTTCCAGAAAAAGAATTCAGAATAATGATAGTGAAGATGATACAGGGCCTTGGAAAAAGAATGGAGGCAAAGATCGAGAAGATGCAAGAAATGTTTTATAAAAACCTAGAAGAATTAAAGAACAAACAAACAGAGATGAACAATACAATAACGGAAATGAAAACTACACTAGAAGGAATCAGTAGCAGAATAACTGAGGCAGAAGAACGGATAAGTGACCTGGAAGACAGAATGGTGGAATTCACTGCTGCAGAACAGAATAAAGAAAAAAGAATGAAAAGAAATGAAGACAGCCTAAGAGACCTCTGGGACAATATTAAATGCAACATTCACGTTATAGGAGTCCTAGAAGGAGAAGAGAGAGAGAAAGGACCCGAGAAAATATTTGAAGAGATTATAGTCGAAAACTTCCCTAACATGGGAAAGGAAATAGCCACCCAAGTCCAGGAAGCGCAGAGAGCCCCAGGCAGGATAAACCCAAGGAGAAACACGCCAAGACATATAGTAATCAAATTGAAGGCAAAAAAATTAAAACTGAAGATAAAGAAAAATTACTGAAAGAAGCAAGGGAAAAATGACAAATAATATACAAGGGAACTCCCATAAGGTTAACAGCTGATTTCTCAGCAGAAACTCTACAAGCCAGAAGGGAGTGTTATGATACACTTAAAGTGATGAAAGGGAAGAACCTACAATCAAGATTACTCTACCCAGCAAGGATCTCATTCAGATTGGATGGAGAAATCAAAAGCTTTACAGACAAGCAAAAGCTAAAAGAATTCAGCACCACCAAACCAGCTCTACAAAAATTGCTAAAGGAACTTCACTAAGTGGGAAACACAAGAGAAGAAAAGGACCTACAAAAACAAACCCCAAACAATTCGGAAAATGGTCATAGGAACATACATATCAATAATTACATTAAACGTAAATGTATTAAATGTTCCAACCAAAACACACAGGCTTCCTGAATGGATACAAAAACAAGACCCATAGGTATGCAGTCTACCAGACACCACTTCAGACCTAGGGACACATACAGACTAAAACTGAGGGGATGGAAAAAGATATTCCATGCAAATGGAAATCCGAAGAAAGCTGGAGTAGCAGTACTCATATCAGATAAAATAGACTTTAAAATAAAGATGATCGCAAGAGACAAAGAAGGACACTACATAATGATCAAGGGATCAATCCAAGAAGAAGATATAACAATTAACAATATATATGCACCCAACATAGGAGACCTGAATGCATAAGGCAAATGCTAACAGCTAAAAAAGAGGAAATCGACAGAAACACAGTAATAGTGGGGGACTTTAACACCTCACTGACAACAATGGACAGATCATCCAAAATGAAAATAAATAAGGAAACAAACTTTAAATGACACAATAGACCAGATAGATTTAATTGATATTTATAGGACATTCCATCCAAAAACAGGAGATTACACTTTCTTCTCAAGTGCACACAGAACATTCTCCAGGATATATCGTATCTTGGGACACAAATCAAGCCTCTGTAAATTTGAGAAAATTGAAACCACATCTAGCATATTTTCCAATACAATGATATGAGATTAGAAATAAGTTACAGGGAAAAATACATAAAACCACAAACACATGGAGGCTAAACAATACATTACTAAATAACCGAGAGATCACTGAAGAAATCAAAGAGGAAATCAAAAAATACCTAGAGAGAAATGGCAATGAAAACATGACGATCCAAAACCTAAGGGATATGGCAAAAGCAGTTCTAAGAGGGAAGTTTATAGCAATGCAATCCTACCTCAAGAAACAAGAAAAATCTCAAATGAACCATCTAACCTTACACCTAAAGGAAATAGAGAAAGAACAACAAACAAAACCCAAACTTAGTAGAAGGAAAGAAATCATAAGTATCAGCAGAAATAAATGAAATAGAAACAAAGAAAACAATAGCAAAGATCAATAAAATTAAAAGCTGGTTCTTTAACAAGATAAACAAAATAGATAAGCCTTTAGCCAGACTCAACAAGAAAATGAGGGAGAGGACTCAAATCAATAAAATTAGAAATGAAAAAGGAGGAGTTACAGTGGACACCAAAGAAATACAAAGCAACCTAAGGGACTACTACAAGCAACACTATGCCAATAAAATGCACAACTGGAAGAAATGGACAAATTCTTAGAAAGGTATAACCTTCCAAGACTGAACCAGGAAGAAAGAGAAAACATGAACAGAACAATCACAAGTAATGAAATTGAAACTGTGATTAAAATTCTTACAACAAACAAAAGTCCAGGACCAGATGCCTTCACAGGTGAATTCTATCAAACATTTAGAGAAGAGCTAACACCCAAACTTCTCAAACTCTTCTAAAAATTTGCAGAGGAAGGAACACTCCCAAACTCATTCTTTGAGGTCCCCATCACCCTGATACCAAAACCAGACAAAGATACTACAAAAAAAGAAAATTACAGACCAATATCACTCATGAATATAGATGCAAATATCCTCAACAAAATACTAACAAACAGAATCCAACAACACATTAAAAGGATCATACACCATGATCAAGTGGGATTTATCCCAGGGATGCAAGGATTCTTCAATATATGCAAATCATCAATGAGATACACCATATTAACAAGTTGAAGAATAAAAACCACATGATCATCACAATAGATGCAGGAAAAGCTTTTGACAAAATTCAACACCCATTTATGATAAAAACTCTTGAGAAAGTGGGCACAGAGGGAACCTACCTCAAAATAATAAAGGCCATATACGACAAACCCACAGCAAACATCATTCTCAACGGTGAAAAATTGAAAGCATTTCCTCTAAGATCAGGAATGAGACAAGGATGTCCACTCTTACCACTATTATTCAACATAGTTTTGGAAGTCCTAGCCAAGGCAATCAGAGAAGAAAAAGAAATTAAAGGAATACAAATTGGAAACAAAGAAATAAAACTGTCACTGTTTGCAGATGACATGATACTATACATCAAGAATCCTAAAAATGCCACCAGAAAACTACTAGAGCTAATCAATGAATTTGGCAAAGTTGCAGGATACAAAATTAATGCACAGAAATCTCTTGCATTCCTATACACTAATGATGAAAAATCTGAAAGAGAAGTTATGGAAACACTCCCATTTACCATTGCAACAAAAAGAATAAAATACCCAGGAATAAACCTACCTAGGGAGACAAAAGACCTGTATGCAGAAAACTATAGGACACTGATGAAATAAATTAAACATGATACCAACATATGGAGAGGTATACCATGTTCTTAGATTTGAGGAATCAATATTGTGAAAATGACTATACTACCCAGAGCAATCTACAGATTCAATGTAATCCCTATCCAATTACCAATGGCATTTTTTACAGAACTAGAACAAATCATCTTAAAATTTGTATGGAGACACAAAAGACCCCGAATAGCCAAAGCAGTCTTGAGGGGAAAAAAAGGAGCTGAAGGAATCAGACTCCATGACTTCAGACTATACTACAAAGCTACAGTAATCAAGACAATATGGTACTGGCACAAAAACAGAAACATAGATCAATGGAACAAGATAGAAAGCCCAGAGATAAACCCACGCACCTATGGTCAACTAATCTATGACAAAAGAGGCAAAGATATACAATGGAGAGAAGACAGTCTCTTCAATAACTGGTGCTGGGAAAACTGGACAGCTACATGTAAAAGAATGAAATTAGAACACTCCCTAACATCATACACAAGAATAAACTCAAAATAGATTAAAGACCTAAATGGAAAGACAGACACTATAAAGCTCTTAGAAGAAAACATAGGAAGAATACTCTTTGACATAAATCACAGCAAGATCTTTTTTGATCCACCTCCTAGAGTAATGGAAATAAAAACAAAAATAAACAAATGGGACCTAATGAAACTTCAAAGTTTTTGTACAGCAAAGGAAACCATAAACAAGACGAAAAGACAACCTCAGAATGGGAGAAGTATTTGTCAATGAATCATCAGACAAAGTGCTAATCTCCAAAATATATAAACAGCTCATGAAGCTCAATATTAAAGAAACAAACAACCCAATCCAAAAATGGGCAGAAGACCTAAATAGACATTTCTCCAAAGAAGACATAAAGGTGGCCAAGAAGCACATGAAAACCTATTCAACATCACTAATTATTAGAGAAATGCAAATCAAAACTACAATGAGGTATCACCTACACCATTTATAATGGGATTCATCAGAAAGTCTACAAACAAATGCTGGATAGGGTGTGGAGAAAAGGGAACCCTCTTGCACTGTTGGTGGGAATGTAAATTGATACAGCCACTATGGAGGACAGTATGTAAGTTCCTTAAAAAAACTAAAAATAGAAATACCATATGATCCAGGAATCCCACTACTGGGCATATACCCAGAGAAAACCATAATTCAAAAAGACACATGCACCCCAATGTTCATTGCAGCACTATTTACAATAGCCAGGTCATGGAAGCAACCTAAATGTCTATCAACAGATGAATGGATAAAGATGATGTGGTACATATATACAATGGAATATTATTCAGCTATAAAACGGAATGAAATTGAGTCATTTGTTGAGATGTGGATGGATCTAGAGACTGTTATACAGAGTGAAGTAAGTCAGAAAGAGAAAAACAAATTTTGTATATTAACACATGTATGTGGAATCTAGAAGAATGGTACAGATGAGCCGGTTTGCAGGACAGAAGTTGAGACACAGATGTAGAGAACAGACGTATGGACACCAAGGGGGGAAAACGGTGGTGGGGTGGGGATGGTGGTGTGCTGAATTGGACAATTGGGATTGACATGTATACCCTGATGTGTATAAAATTGATGACTAATAAGAACCTGCAGTATAAACAAACAAACAAACAAAAACAACAAATAGTAAACTTTCTTTGGATTATATGTATGAAATATGTTAATATAAATGTTTCAGACATTACATGAAATTTCTAAAAATCTTATATGTTCTGGTATAATGTTATAAGTCATAATTCTAGTTATTACTTTAAAATGTATATCTCAGAAATAACTAAATTTCCTTGTTGATTGCATTATTATGAACTTTCATCAAATCTTTAACCATGGTCATTTTTAAGTCTTTTGTCATTTACAGACAAAAGGGTATACTCTGATGCTTTTGTACTAATGTTCCTGTAAAAGGGTTTCATCTTCAAGGAATTCATGGAAAAGACTGTGACAAGTACAGGTTTCTGGTAACTGACTATAGTACTGAACTGAATGAATAAGCATTTTCAGAACTCAAATGGAAAACTGATGAATTCATAAAAGTGCTAACGAAAGATCAAGATGAAAAAAATTAATTACATGGGACTGAGTGAACTGATGAGGATGATTATAATTTTTGTGACTTTCTGTTTGAATAAAAAAAAGAAATCCCACAAAGACTCAGAGGCAAAAAACATAAAAATCAATTTTCACTGCAAAGTAAAGGAGCTGTTACAGTGGAGGATTCCTGGACTGAATGTCAATATTATGACATAGTATGAGTGTGTTTTGTGTTTGGTAATTGCAATCATTGTTGCTTTTGTTGTGGTCATCCATTTACAATGCCTGGTGTCAGTTTATTTATCTCTTGTAAAAAATAAAATACAATGTGTGTGTGTGTGTGTGTGAAAAAATAAATAAATTAATGAATTAATTAATAAACAAACCCAATAGGAGGGTGTGTGTGTGTTTGTGTAGCTTAACAAGTTGATTCTAAAATTTACATGGAAATAAGAAGAGCTAACAGTAACCAAAATGCTCTCAAAAAACAAAGTAGAACTTAATAAATATTAACATATCTATGTAATTAAGATCATATGGAATCAACACAAACATATGCAAATAGACAAGAAGAAAGAGTTCAAAGACAGATCCAAGTGTGTATATACACCTAATTTACGACAAAAGTGGTACTACAGAGCAATGGAGAAAGCAATCTTTTCAACAAAATCATTCTGGTCAATTAGATATGGGAAAAAATATTGAGCCTAACCCTTACCTCATACCAAACAAACAGACAAAATCAATTCCAGCTGGATTGTACATTTAAACATAAAACACAAAGCAATAAGCCTTCTAGAGTTGCTTTGTTAGATACGGTAGTTCCCAGCCACAAGAAGCTAAATTAATTAAAATTAAATAGAATTTAAAATTCAGTTCCTCAGTCTTACTAGCCACATTTCAAGTGCTCAATAGCACCTGAAAATAGTATGTGACAGCCCAGATACAGAATATTTCCATCATTTTTGAAAGTTCTGTTGGATAGTGTTGCTCTAGAATATAATAAGGAATATCATTATGACCTCAGCATTGGAAAGATGACTAAAACAGAGCACACACAACAACAACAGCAACAACAACAGCTAACCACAAAGGAAAAAACTGATCAACTAGACAACATTAAACCAAAAAAGTTCTATTCATCAAGAGACACCACAAAGAGAATTGAAAAAGCAAGCTGCAGATGGGAGCAGATATTTGCAGTACATCAGCAAAGGGCTTATATCCAAAATATGCAATGAACTCATACAAACCAGGACACAGACAACCTAATAGTAATGGGAAAGAAATTCAAAGGTACGTCACAAAGAGGATATCCAAATAGCCTACTTTTATTTATTTATTTATTTATTTTTATTATTTTTTATTAGTTTCTGCTTTATAACAAAGTGAATCAGTTATACATATACATCTGTTCCCATATCCCTTCCCTCTTGCATCTCCCTCCCTCCCACCCTCCCTATCCCACCCCTCCAGGCGGTCACAAAGCACCGAGCTGATCTCCCTGTGCTATGCAGCTGCTTCCTACTATATATCTGCCTTACGTTTGGTAGTGTATATATGTCCATGCCTCTCTCTCGCTTTGTCACAGCTTACCCTTCCCCCTCCCCATATCCTCAAGTCCATTCTCTAGTAGGTCTGTGTCTTTATTCCCGTTTTACCCCTAGGTTCTTCATGACATTTTTTTTTCTTAAATTCCATATATATGTGTTAGCATACAGTATTTGTCTTTCTCTTTCTGACTTACTTCACTCTGTATGACAGACTCTAGGTCCATCCACCTCATTACAAATAGCTCAGTTTCGTTTCTTTTTATGGCTGAGTAATATTCCATTGTATATATGTGCAACATCTACTTTATCCATTCATCTGATGATGGACACTTAGGTTGTTTCCATCTCCGGGCTATTGTGAATAGAGCTGCAATGAACATTTTGGTACATGTCTCTTTTTGAACTATGGTTTTCTCAGGGTATATGCCTAGTAGTGGGATTGCTGGGTCATATGGTAGTTCTATTTGTAGTTTTTTAAGGAACCTCCATACCGTTCTCCATAGTGGCTGTACCAATTCACATTCCCACCAGCAGTGCAAGAGTGTTCCCTTTTCTCCACACCCTCTCCAGCCAGAAACTATGAAACTCTTAGAGAAAAACATAGGCAGAACACTCTATGACATAAATCAGAGCAAGATCCTTTTGGACCCACCTCCTAGAGAAATGGAAATAAAAACAAAAATAAACAAATGGGACCTAATGAAACTTCAAAGCTTTTGCACAGCAAAGAAAACCATAAACAAGACCAAAAGACAACCCTCAGAATGGGAGAAAATATTTGCAAATGAAGCAACTGACAAAGGATTAATCTCCAAAATTTATAAGGAGCTCATGCAGCTCAACAGCAAAAAAACAAACAACCCAATCCAAAAATGGGCAGAACACCTAAATAGACTTTTCTCCAAAGAAGGTATGAGGTATACAGATTGCCAACAAACACATGAAAGAATGCTCAACATCATTAATCATTAGAGAAATGCAAATCAAAACTACAATGAGATATCATCTCACACCAGTCAGAATGGCCATCGTCAAAAATCTTTTTTTTTTGAATTTTATTTTACTTTTTATACAGCAGGTTCATATTAGTTACCTATTTTATACATATTAGTGTATACATGCCAATCCCAATCTCCCAATACATCTAACCATCACCACCACCACCCCTTTCCCCCCTTGGTGTCCATATGCTTATTCTCTACATCTGTATCTCTATTTCTGCCTTGCAAACTGATTCATCTGTATCAATTTTCTACATTCCACATATATGCATTAATATACAATATTTGTTTTTCTCTTCCTGACTTACTTCACTCTGTATGACAGTCTCTAGGTCCATCCACATCTCTACAAATGACCCAATTTTTTTCCTTTTTATGGCTGAGTAATATTCCATTGTATATATGTACCACATCTTCTTTATCCATTAGTGTGTCGATGGGCATTTAGGTTGCTTCCAGGACTTGGCTATTGTAAATAGTGCTGCAATGAAAGTTGGAGTCCATGTGTTTTTGAATTATGGTTTTCTCTGGGTATATGTTGAGTAGTGGGATTGCTGGGTCATATGGTAGTTCTATTTTTAATTTTTTAAGGAATGTCCATACTGTTCTCCATAGTGGCTGTATCAATTTACATTCCCACCAAAAGTACAAGAGGGTTCGCTTTTCTCCACCCCCTCTCCAGCATTTATTGTTTGTAGATTTTCTGATAATGCCCACTCTAACCAGTCTGAGGTGATACCTCATTGTAGTTTTGATTTGCATTTCTCTAATTATTAGTGATGTTGAGCAGCTTTTCATGTGTTTGTTGGCCATCTGTATGTCTTCTTTGGAGAAATGTGTATTTAGGTCTTCTGACAATTTTTTGATTGGGTTTTTTGTTTTTTTAATATTGAGCTACATTAGCTGTTTATATATTTTGGAGATTAATTCTTTGTTCATTGGTTCATTGGCAAATATTTTCTCCCATTCTGAGGGTTGTCTTTTCGTCTTGTTTATAGTTTTCTTGGCTCTGCAAAAGATTTTAAGTTTTATGAGGTCCCATTTGTTTTTGTTTTTATTTCCATTTCTCTAGGAGGTGGGTCAAAAAGGATCTTGCAGTGATTTATGTCATACAGTGTTCTGCCTATGTTTTCCTCTAAGAGTTTGATAGTTTCTGGCCTTACATTTAGGTCTTTAATACATTTTGAGTTTATTTTTGTGTATGGTGTTAGGGATTGTTCTAATTTCATTCTTTTACATGTAGCTGTCCAGTTTTCCCAGCACCACTTATTGAATAGACTGTCTTTTCTCCACTGTATATCCTTGCCACCTTTTTCATAGATTAGTTGACCATAGGTGTGTGGGTTTATCTCTGGGTTTTGCATCCTGTTCCATTGATCTATATTTCTGTTTTTGTGCCAGTACCATATTGTCTTGATTACTGTAGCTTTGTAGTATAGTCTGAAGTCAGGGAGTGTGGGTCCTCTAGCTCAGTTTTTTTCCTCAAGATTGCTTTGGCTATTCAGGGTCTTTTGTGTCTTTGCATAAATTTTAAGATTTTTTGTTCTATTTCTGCAAAAAATGCCACAGGGATTGCATTACATCTTTGGATTGCTTTTGGTAATATACTCATTTTCACAATATTGATTCTTCCAATTCAAGAACATAGTATATTTCTCCATCTGTTTGTATCATCTTTGATTTCTTTCCTCAGTGTCTTATAGTTTTTTGTATATAGGTCTTTTGTCTCCTTAGGAAGGTTTATTCCTAAGTATTTTATTCTTTTTTCTTGCAATGGTGAATGGAATTGTATCCTTAATTTCTCTTTCTCATCTTCTGGTGTTAGTGTATAGGAATGCAAAAGATTTCTGTGCATTAATTTTGTATCCTGCAATTTTACCATATTCATTGATTAGCTCTAGTAATTGTCTGGCAGCATCTTTAGGATTCTCTGAGTATAGTATCATGTCATCTGCAAACACTGACAGTATTACTTCTTCTTTTCCAATTTGTATTCCTTTTATTTCTTTTTCTTCTCTGATGCTGTGGCTAGAACTTCCAAAACTATGTTGAATAATAGTGGTGAGAGTGGACAACCTTGTCTTGCTCCTGATCTTAGAGGAAATGGTTTCAGTTTTTCACCATTGAGAATGATGTTTGCTGTGAGTTTGCCATATATGGCCTTTATTAGGTTGAAAGTGGGCATAGGTTCCCTCTATGCCCACTTTGTGAAGGGTTTTTTATCATAATTGGGTGTTGAAATTTGTCAAAGGCTTTTTCTGCATCTACTGTGAGAATATGGTTTTTATTCTTCAATTTGTTAACATGGTGTATCACATTGACTGATTTGCATATATTGAAGAATCCTTGCATCCCTGGGATAAATCCCACTTTATCATGGTGTATGATCCTTTTAATGTGTTGTTGGATTCTGTTTGCCACTGTTTTGTTGAGGATTTTAGCATCTATATTCATGAGTGATATTGGTCTGTAGTTTTCTTTTTTTGTAGTATCTTTGTCTGGGTTTGGTATCAGGGCGATGGTGGCCTTGTAGAATGAGTTTGGGAGTGTTCCTTCCTCTGCAAATTTTTAGAAGAGTTTGAGAAGTATGGGTGTTAGCTCTTCTCTAAATGTGTCATAGAATTCACCTGTGAAGGCATCTGGTCCTGGACTTTTGTTTGTTGTAAGATTTTTTTTTTTTTTTTTTTTTTTTTTTTTTTTGCGGTACATGGGGCCTCTCACTGTTGTGGCCTCTCCCATTGCGGAGCACAGGCTCCGGACACGCAGGCTCAGCGGCCATGGCTCACGAGCCCAGCCGCTCCACGGCATGTGGGATCTTCCCGGACCAGGGCACGAACCCGTGTCCCCTGCATCGGCAGGCGGACTCTCAACCACTGCGCCACCAGGGAAGCCCTGTTGTAAGATTTTTAATCACAGTTTCAATTTCATTACTTGTGATTGGTCTGTTCATATTTTCTATTTCTTCCTGGTTCAGTCTTGGAAGGTTATATCTTTCTAAGAATTTGTCCATTTCTTCCAGGTTGTGCATTTTATTGGCATAGACTTGCTTGTAGTAGTCCCTTAGGTTGCTTTGTATTTCTTTGGTGTCCACTGTAACTTCTCCTTTTTCATTTCTAATTTTATTGATTTGAGTCCTCTCCCTCGTTTTCTTAATGAGTCTGGCTAAAGGTTTATCTATTTTGTTTATCTTGTTAAAGAACCAGCTTTTAATTTTATTGATCTTTGCTATTGCTTTCTTTGTTTCTATTTCATTTATTTCTGCTGATACTTATGATTTCTTTCCTTCTACTAAGTTTGGGTTTTGTTTGTTCTTTCTCTAGTTCCTTTAGGTTTAAGGTTAGATGGTTCATTTGAGATTTTTCTTGTTTCTTGAGGTAGGATTGCATTGTTATAAACTCTCTTAGAACTGCTTTTGCTATATCCCTTAGGTTTTGGATCGTCATGTTTTCATTGCCATTTCTCTCTAGGTATTTTTTGATTTCCTCTTTGATTTCTTCAGTGATCTCTCGGTTATTTAGTAATGTATTGTTTAGCCTCCATGTGTTTGTGGTTTTACGTATTTTTCCCTGTAACTTATTTCTAATCTCATATCATTGTGTTGGAAAATATGCTTGATATGATTTCAATTTTCTAAAATTTACGGAGGCTTGATTTGTGACCCAAGATGTGATGTATCCTGGAGTATGTTCTGTGTGCACTTGAGAAGAAAGTGTAATCTCCTGTTTTTGGATGGAATGTCCTATAAATATCAGTTAAATCTATCTGGTCTATTGTGTCATTTAAAGCTTGTGTTTCCACGGAGATCAGCTCGGTGCTTTGTGACCGCCTGGAGGGGTGGGATAGGGAGGGTGGGAGGGAGACGCAAAAGGGAGGGGATATGGGAACATATGTGTATGTGTAACTGATTTAATTTGTTATAAAGCAGAAAATAAAAATAAAAAATAAAGCTTGTGTTTCCTTTTTAATTTTCTGTCTGGATGATGTCCATTGTTGTCAGTGCGGTGTTAAAGTCCCCCACTATTATTGTGTTACTCTCAATTTCCTCTTTTACAGCTGTTAGCATTTGCCTTATGTATTGAGGTGCTCCAAAATTGGGTGCATATATATTTATAATTGTTATATCTTCTTTTTAAATGGATCCTTTGTTCATTATGTAATGTCCTTCCTTGTTCCTTGTAACATTCTTTATTTTAAAGTCTATTTATCTGATATGAGTACTGCTACTCCAGCTTTCTTTGGATTTCCATTTGCATGGAAAATCTTTTTCCATTCCCTCACTTTCAGCCTGTATGTGTCCCTAGGTCTGAACTGGGTCTCTTGTAGACAGCATATATATGGGTCTTGTTTTTTTATCCATTCAGCAAGACTGTGTCTTTTGGTTGGAGCATTTAATCCATTTACATTTAAGGTAATTATCGATATGTGTGTTCCTATTACCATTTTCTTAATGGTTTTGGGTTTGTTGTTGTAGGTCCTTTTCTTCTCTTGTGTTTTCCACTTAGAGAATTTCCTTTAGCATTTGCTGTAGAGCTCGTTTGGTGGTGCTGAATTATCTTAGCCCTTGCTTGTCCGTAAACCTTTTGATTTCTCCATTGAATCTGAATTAGATCCTGGCTGGGTAGAGTAATCTTGGCTGTACGTTCTTCCCTTTCATTACTTTAAGTATACCACGCCACTCCCTTCTGGCTTGTAGAGTTTCTGCTGAGAAATCAGCTGTTTACCTTATGGGAGTTCCTTTGTATGTTATTTGTCATTTTTCCCTTGTTGCTTTCAGTAATTTTTCTTTATCTCTAATTTTTGTCAATTTGATTACTATGTGTCTTGGTGTGTTTCTCCTTGGGTTTATCCTGCCTGGGACTCTCTGCACTTCCTGTACTTGGGTGGCTATTTCCTTTCCCATGTTAGGGAAATTTTCAACTATAATCTCTTCAAACGTTTTCTTGGGTCCTTTCTCTCTCTCTCATCCCTCTGGGACCCCTATAATGTGAATGTTGTTGCATTTAATGTTGTCCCAGAGGTTTCTTAGGCTGTCTTTATTTCTTTTCATTCTTTTTCTTTATTCTGTTCTGCACCAGTGAATTCCACCATTCTGTCTTCCAGGTCACTTATCCGTTCTTCTGCCTCAGTTATTCTGCTATTTATTCCTTCTAGTGTATTCTTCATTTCAATTATTGTATTGTTCATCTCCATTTGTTTGTTTTTTAATTCTTCTAGATGTTGTTCTTTTATTCTTCTAGATGTTTGTTCTTTTATTCTTCTTGTTCTCTGTTAAATATTTCTTGCATCTTCTCGATCTTTGCCTCCATTCTTTTTCCGAGGTCCTGGATCATCTTCACTATCATTATTCTGAATTCTTTTTCTGGAAGGTTGCTTATCTCCACTTCATTTAATTGTTTTTCTGGGGTTTTATCCTGTTCCTTCTTTTGGTATATAGTCCTCTGCCTTTTCATTTTGTCTACCTTTCTGTGAATCTGGTTTTCGTTCCACAGGCTGCAGGATTGTAGTTCTTCTTGCTTCTGCTGTCTGCCCTCTAGCCTATTTTTCAGTAGTTGAGAAAATGGAAATTAAAACAATAATTAGGGACTTCCCTGGTTGTGCAGTGGTTAGGAAACCACCTGCCAATGCAGGGCACACCAGTTTGATCCCTGGTCTGGGAAGATTCCACATGCTGCAGAGCAACTAAGCCTGTGCACCACAACTACTGAGTCTGCACTCTAGAGCCTATGTGCCACAACTACTGAAGCCCATGCTCCCAGAGCCCATGATCTGCAACAACAGAAGCCACTACAGGAGAAGCCCGTGCACCACAGCTAAGAGTAGCCCCCACTCACCACAACTAGAGAAAGACCACGCAGAGCAATGAAGACCCAACGTAGCCAAAAATAAAATGTTAAAAAAAAAACCATAATGAGCTCCCACTACACATTAAAAAAAAAACCATAATGAGCTCCCACTACACATCCAAATAATATGGCTAAAAGTAACGAGGCTGAAAATACAAGGAATTGGTGTGAAAAAGGAAAAATGGGAAGGGAATATTCATATACTGATGGTGAAATTTTCAATAGCTGAGAAAATGGCAATTAAAATAATAATGAGGGGCTTCCCTGGTGGCGCAGTGGTTGAGAGCCCGCCTGCCGATGTAGGGGACATGGGTTCATGCCCCCATCTGGGAGGATCCCACATGCCGTGGAGTGGCTGGGCCCGTGAGCCATGGCTGCTGAGCCTGCATGTCCAGAGCCTGTGCTCCACAACGGAAGAGGCCACAACAGTGAGAGGTCTGCGTACAGCAAAAAACGAAATTTTAAATTGAAATGATCACTTCAGAAAAAAAAAATTGACTGTACCAAATAAAGCTATACAAATACCCATCCATATCCTATAATCAGCAATTCCACTCCTAGTGGAACCCAACAGAAATGCATACACATGTATGAGAATATTCACAGTAGCAACATTTTTCATAGCTCTCAAAATGAGAAACCCAAATGATCAATCAGTAGTAGAATGGATTAATTATGTTATATTCATAAAACAGTATAATACATAGCACTGAAAATGAGTCAAATAAAACCATATGGAGTCATTTTGAAAATAATATCAGGGAGAAAAAGAAGTATATACAAAAAGATATATACAGTATGGGTTTTTTTCACAAAACATTCTTTAAAAAGCAGGCAAAACCAGAGGGTTAGAAGTCAGGAGAATGGTTTCTTTTGTGGGAAGGAGGCAGTGTTTGAGGGGAGAGAAAAGAGGCTCTGAGATGTCAGTAACTTTCTACTTCTTGACCTTGGTGTTTATGTGGGTATTTTCTTTGTGTTATAAATATATTACATGTGTTTTGTGCAATTTTATGTCTGTGTATTAAACTATATAATTATATAGTTAAAATGTTTGTTTCATTCTTTAAAATAAACTTATAAGGACTAATTTTTTATGGAAATGTTCTTCTGAAATAGTACTAGTGGCTCAAGCTTTTAAAAATAAAATAATGAGCCCCAAGAAATACTAGGCTTATTCTAGTTGAAGTGAACATGGAATAGAGGTTAGCTCCAGTTGCTTAGGGTGTCTCTCCGTTATGCACCACTCCCACCTCCAAACCTTGGGGCATATCTAAGAGCCTTGATCTCCTTGGAATGCAGTTTAAAAAGCACTGATACATAATTCATTCTTTTCACCAATATTTGAGATCTTACTATTGGGGACAGAGAAGATAGAGCAATAAACAAGGCAAAGTCCTTGCCCTCGTGGAGCTTATATTCTACCATGACACTGAAATGTGAAAAATCAATAGCTTAGCATATTTTCTTAAGAGGAAGTTTAGTTGATAGAGAATTAGAGCTTTGAACGGAAAGAATTAAAGGTAATTCATTCCCATAGAAGGAATTTGGGCATGACATTACCCTGATCTGATGCTCTTCAGAGTCTCTATAAGCCAAATCTTTTATAAGTATTCATTTATTTTATAATATCTGAGGGCCAATCATATGCTCTACACTGTATAGAGCCATTGAGCCTTGGGAATACACAATAGTGAATAACAAAGGGATGTTCCCTACACTCAGAAAACATACAGTCTAGAGGGTGAGATAGACATTAAACAAAGTACACAATCTGTAATTAAATTTAAGGAAAGAAGTAGAGTTAGACACTATACTGCTTCTTACCACCGGATGACTGTATTTGATCTCTTATTGTTTAACTTGACTCTGTAAAGCACCTGGATAAAGTCAATGAATTCTAGTATTTTTCAGTCTATCAAACAGTTTTACAGCGTTTAAAATCCTGATGGCTTGGAGACACCCAAGACCAGGTAAGTCAGACTGGGGTGGGACCCAAGCATCAGTGCTTTTTTTTTTTTTTTTAATTAGTTTCTGCTTTATAACAAAGTGAATCAGTCATACATATACATCTGTTCCCACATCCCTTCCCTCCTGCGTCTCCCTCCCTCCCACCCTCCCCATCCCACCCTTCCAGGCGGTCACAAAGCACCGAGCCGATCTCCCTGTGCTATGTGGCTGCTTCCCACTATCTATCTACCTTATATACAGCATCAGTGCTTCTTAAAACTCCCCATGTGGTTCCAATGTGCAGTCAAGGTTGAGAATCTCTGATTTTGGCACAAGTTTATTCTATATGTTTAAAATTTCTTTCATATTAAGCTATAAACTTGTTTTCCCTCATATTTAATATTTCATGGCCTTCTAATTCATATGCCTGCTTAGTCACAGAAAATATTTATATTTCATTACCAAGTGCAAAATTTCAGAATGGGCACATATCCTGAGCTAAGTAGCTGGACTGTAAAACTGGTCATTTCTGATAATCTCAGGAAAACAGGAAGCACATTGTTTACTTAATATTTATTTCAGCTATTATTTAACTCCACGCTTCAAACTTCAACGTAATTCATGTGAAGCTAAACAAGAGTCACATGTTTCTGATGCCCTTTTTGCTCTGGAGGAGCATAGCATCAGTGAAATAACTGCCACACACCCCTAGGATGATAGTTTAATGTCACTCCCTAAAAGCAAAGAATTGGGCTATATAAAATATTAGACTGATCCTCTACAAACCTCTTTATGTTGCAAGATTTATCTAATATGTGTATGGACAAAGGACAAACGTTAGTGTTCAGAAGACCACACCAAATACTGTGGAAAGAATGTAAAAAGTCTTATTATTACCAGGTGGGCAAAGGAACAAACATAAACAGAGACTAGGGGCTTTCCAAATGTTTCCTCAGCTATTTTCCTCTTTGATTATAAAGCTGTCTTTGGCTGTGATGTTTGGAGATCAGCCGGCTGGTCTCCAAAGCCAAGAGCAAGCCAGCTGGCTCTAAATGCACTGGGTTCCAATTATGATGCCATAGAGATTTCTCTCTTTCTCTCTCTCTCTTTCTGTCTGTCTGTCTCTCTCTTGGTGGTGGGTAGGGGATAAGACAAAGTTCTGCCATTTTGTAAGCAAATTTCTAAGTTTTGTTTTGCTTTAGGACCCTCCCTACAGCAGCAATTGTTGCAATGATGTATATACATTCTGAACTCATGAGTAAATCCTTCAAAAAGGTTCCCTTATCCCAAGTTAATCACTCAAAAATTAAACCACAAGAACAAGTCTGCAGTAGAAAAGAGTTCTCTGCAAAGCAAAAAATATATGAAGGGATTCCATAAGACCCCATGAAAAAATAAGTCTATTTTCTAATTAGGGAGTGATTTCACAGCATTCAAAAAGAAATAAACCAAAAATACATCATTCTTTAAACTATTTTGGCTACTTATTTCCAAGAGTCAAGAAACTACAGAACCATGAAAATTGATTCAACAGATCCTGCAGCAACTACTCTTTGCCAGGCTTCATGTTAGGATCAAAGGTTAGAAATTTCAATACCCAATTATGATAATTAAGTAAAAGAAGACAGAAATGGCTTGATGAGGAAAGAGAAGTAGTCAAGCAATCTTATATGGTCAGATTCTTTGTTTTTTGCCCTGCTCAGAGCTCATGAATTTTCATGCAGAACAATGTTGTCCCCTCCCCATCCCAGGGTGGTACTTGGCCTTAAAAAGTTCTGTAGTTAAAAAGCTCAATTTAGGGCCTCCCTGGTGGCGCAAGTGGTTGAGAGTCCGCCTGCCGATGCAGGGGATACGGGTTCGTGCCCCGGTCTGGGAGGATCCCATATGCCGCGGAGCGGCTGGGCCCGTGAGCCGTGGCCGCTGAGCCTGCGCGTCCGGAGCCTGCGCGTCCGGAGCCTGTGCTCCGCAACGGGGGAGGCCACGGCAGTGAGAGGCCCGCATACCGCAAAAAAAAAAAAAAAAAAAAAAAAAGCTCAATTTAATTTCCAGCTTTTTAAATGCCATCAAGTTCTCTTCTTCAGGGACTCAAAGGGAGAAGGTTTTGTGATTCCCTCATGTATTATATAGTCAGTTGCAAAGAATGGAAACCAAATCTACCTGACTTAAGCTGCAAAGAAAAAATGATGCTAAAGTATATGGGTATTTCACAATTCCTGGGGAGACTGGAAAATCAGACTCAGAACAGACAGGAACAAAAGAAAGCTCTGCAGGTATGATCACAGCCAGAGTTCAGCACAGACCAGTCAGAGGACATGCAGTCCCTACCCTGCCTCCCAACCCCTAGAGCTGGAACTGCTCCCTGGACACTCCTGCTGCTGCCCTCAGAGAGCACCTTCCTATCTAGGCCTCCAACTTGGCTCCAGGAGCTCCAAGTTGAACAGCCCAGACCACTATATCTGATCTACCTAGTCCCATAAGAGCTAGAGAAGCAATTTCTGAGAATTTTCTGTTTCTCTGATGTTACAAAAGTTTCCACTTCCCTAGTGGCAGGTGGACGCTGCTTCCCAGCAGAACCTCTGTGGCAAGGAATTCTCAAAATATAGGAAAGAGGTAAAATGCTGGAGAGCTTTAAATTAAAAAAGGTGACAAACAGGCACTCTTCCACAAACGTCTCAGGTAATTCTTTCAGGAAATGTGTCCAGTGTATTCTCTTTTCCAAAACTCTAAGGGAAACGATTTTGATGGCCATTCATAAGTAAACAGCATGTCTACTTTCATATGTAAGTCCCAACTTCTGTTACCCAAACAGCACTCTCTGAAGTCCTCTACCAGTGCTGTAACGATTAAATATTTTTCTGAGTGATCTTGCCCATACAGTCTTACCCACTAAGACCTGGCCTCCACTTCATGTGCAACTTCGTGCACTGCAGTCGCTCTTCAGTATCCACGAGGGATTGGTTCCAGGACACCCGCATATACCAAAATCCGAGGATGCTCATGTCCCTTACATAAAATGGTGTGGTACCGTTGGCTCTCCCTAGCTGCGGGTTCCGGAAAAGCAAAATCCGCTGGAAAATCAATCCGCAGTCGGTTGAATCTGCGAATGTGGAATCGCAGATATTGAGGGTTGACTGTATTTTGAAATGTAGCTCACAATTCATAGCCTTCTTGCTCAGGGAGAAAGTTTACTAGGTTTCACTGCTGTGTAAGATAGCATTATCTTCATCGTTCCTTCCTTTGCTGGCCCACGACCCATGTCTAGCGTACTTTGAGTCCTCCTTCCCTAGTCAGACCTCTGACCGGTTTCTCCTGTGAGTACTAGTCCTGAGCTGCTATAATGTTATCTGTAAGTAGATTTGTCAGACAGAGAAAGGTCACCTAAAACAAAGTCTACCACTTTATAAAGAAAGCAGAAACAAGTTGAAGTATGTCTGAGTCCTCACTTGGTCTCCCATGCCACCTGCATTCCTCCTATATCCAGTACCCTTTTTTTTTCCCCCTCTTGCTTAATATCCTCCAAAAAGAATCTGGAACTCAATCACTAACTAGTCATTTAGAATGACTGATATTTAAAGAAATTTGTCAAGGCTCAAAACTTTGCATCATGCACCAACCCAGGGCCACCCTTGAGCTCTGTCCAGATGTTTCAGGGATTCACTGAAAAGCATCTTCCATCTAAGAGTGAAGGCTTAAAACTAACCAAGAATCCCTGATATTTCTTTTACTATACTATACAGCTTCTACAACTTATTTCTAATAGAGAGTCCAATACAAGAGTTAAACACTAATGCTAGATATTTTGAAAAAAATCTATCATTCTATTTTTGGATGCAGAAATTCTGATTTACTTTTTCCCCCAGTTATAATTTTATCACAGACTTTCCCCAAAGAGTTAAAATTCCTATGATTAAGAGTTATATATCAAGTTTTCTTTAATCAAAATCCTAGAACAAAAGTCACTGTGCTTTCTGGCTAATTTCATCAGTTAGATCTGTGATGGCTGACAACCTGATCCCTGACTTGATACAACAGTTTATTTAAAAGTACAAGTTCATATTCAGGGTAGTGCCTATTCTGACAATGATATTAAAGTATCCTATCGAAAGGAACCCCATTACTCCCATTAGCATCAATGAGGCAAAAATCTAGAGCCATTTATCAACATCATTCTACTAAATTAAAATTTAAAACTGGATCTCTGTGGTAGAAAAACATAACCAAGTTATTTAGATAGCATGCATTGATATCTTATTCAATCAAAAAACTGTACAGGGCAACAAAATGGTGACTATAATTTATTGATTAGACCTTTTTTACAACTGGAAGAAACCTAGGTATCATTTGCTCCAGAAGTTTCAACTTGACAGGTGGTTTTGCAGTAGTGATTTCCTTGGTCTGCAATGTTTGATTTAGTTTATTACCAATATTAAATGACAATACGCTTCATATGAGAGATCCAGACTTTTAACTCTTCTTAAAGATTTAGACTATCCAGTGCAATTTCTCACATTTACATGGGGCAAGTGTCTTCCAAAATGTAAAAGTTACTCACTTAAATTATCTGCATGGTTTTAATTTTTTTTTAATAAATTTATTTATTTATTTATTTATGGCTGAGCTGGGTCTTTGTTGCTGAGCACAGGCTTCTCTAGTTGTGGCGTGTGGGGTCTACACTTCGTTGCATTGCAGGGGCGTCTTGTCACAGAACACGGGCTCTAGGCGCATGGGCTTTAGTAGTTGTGGCTCGTGGGCTCTAGAGCACAGGCTCAGTAGTTGAGGCGAACGGGCTTAGTTACTCTGTGGCATGTGGGATCGTCCCAGACCAGGGCTCGAACCCATGTCCCCTGCATTGGCAGGCGGATTCTTAACAACTGTGCCACCAGGGAAGTCCCATGGTTTTAATTTTGAATTTAACTGACAGTGACAGACTCTCCACTAGCACTCCTCTATCCTGGTACAGATAACTATTCTAAACAAAGTGTTAAAAACCAAACAACAAACCACTACCAAAAGGAATCATTGTTCTTAGTTTCATTAGGGCCTGAAATCTAGTTGATAAAACAGAGTACTGCCTTCTCAATCTTACTGGGACATAAATACTTTACTTCTAAAGCTCAAGATAAGAATCTCTTTTTATTTAACATTGCAGGATTAGAAAGTAAGAACTAAGCAGTTCAGGAGACAGTACTAATAATGTTCATTGCAGCACTATTTACAATAGCCAGGACATGGAAACAACCTAATTGTCCAATGACAAATGAATGAATAAGGAAGATGTGGTATATACATACAATGGAATATTACTCAGCCATAAAAAGGAACAAAATTGGGTCATTTGTAGAGATGTGCATGGACCTAGAGTCTGTCATACGGAGTGAAGTAAGCCAGAAAGAGGAAAACAAATAACATAATATTAACGCATATATGTGGAATCTAGAATAATGGAACAGAAGAACCTATTTGCGGGGCAGGAATAGAGGTGTAGACATAGAGAACGGACATGCAGACACAGCGGGGAAGGAGAGGGTGGGATGAATTGGGAGATTAGGTTTGACATAAATACACTACCATGTGTAAAATAGATAGCTAGTGGGAACCTGCTATATAGCACAGGGAGCTCAGCTCGGTGCTCTGTGATGACCTAGATGGGTGGGATGGAGGGGGGGTGGGAGGGAGGTCCAAGAGGGAGGGGATATAGGTATACGTATAGCTGATTCACTTCATTGTACAGCAGAGACTAACACATACTGTAAAACAATTATATTCCAATAAAAAAATCAAACTGGATATAACCCTTAAATTGTCATTTGAAAGACAGAAAAAAATAATCTTTGAAGTGGCATGTGTTTATTGTATGTTGTATCACAGCAAAAGATGTAGATATATAGACATAGATATAGATATCACATTTTCTTTATCCATTCATTCATCAAAGGACACTTAGGTTGTTAGAATGTCATGGCTACTGTGAATAATGCTACAATGAACACGGGGGTGCAGATATCTCTTTGAGATACTGATTTTGTTTCCTTCAGACATATACACAGAAATGAGATTTCTAGATAATATGGCAATTCTGTTTTAAATTTTTTAAAGAACCACCATAATGTTTTCCATAGTGGCTGCACCAATATAAATTCCCACCAAGAGTGTACAAGGGTCCCTTTTTCTCCACATCTTTGCCTGCCTTTGTTATCTTTTATTATTATTATTATAGCCATCCTAACAGCTGTGAAGTGATACCTCATTGTGGTTTTGATTTTCATTTCCCTGATGATTAGTGATATTGAACACCTTTTCGGGTACCTGTTGTCCATTCATGTCTTCCTTGGAAAAATGTCTTTTCAAGTCCTTTGACTATTTTTTAATTGATTTTTTTTTGTAGTTGAGTTGTATGAGTTCCTTACATATTTAATCCCTTATGAGGTATCTGATTTGCAAATATTTTCTCCCATTCCATAGGTTGCCTCTTCACTACTGATTGTTTCTTTTGCTCTGCAGAAGCTTCTTAATTTGATGTAGTCTTGCTTGTTTATTTTGCTCTTGTTGCCTGTGCTTTTGGTGCCATATCTGAAATATTATTGCCAAAACCAATGTCAAGAAGATTTTACCCTATGTTTTCTTCTAGGAGTTACATGGTTTCAGATCTTACATTTAAGTCTTTAATTCATTTTGAGTTGGTTTTGGTGTATGGTATGAGGTAGTGGTCCAGTTTTACTGATGCCATTTATTGAAGACACTATCCTTTCCCCATCGTGTATTCTTGGCACCTTTGTCAAAGATTAATTGATCATATATGAATGGATTTTTTTCTGGGCTCTCTATTCCTTTCCATTGGTCTATATGTCTGTTTTATGCCAGTACCATATTTTTTTTGATTACTATAGCTTTGTAATAGAGCTTTAAATCAGGAAGCATGATGCCTCCAGCTTTGTTCTTCTTTATCAAGATTACTTTGGCTATTAGGGGTCTTCTGTGGTTCCATGTGAATTTTAAGGTTGTTTTTTCTATTTCTGTGAGAAATGCCTTTGAAGTTTTGATAGAGATTCCATTGAATCTGAAGATTGCTTTAGGTAGTAGGTACATTTTAACAATAATAAAACTTCCAGTTCATGACAATGAGACATCTTTCCACTTATTTGTGTCTTCTTCGATTTCTTTCATCAATGTTTTATAGTTTTCAGGGTACAGATCTTTCACCTTCTTGGTTAAATTTATTCCTACGTGTTTTATTCTTTTTGATGCTAATGTAAATGGGATTGTTTTCTTAATTTCTCTTTCAGATGGTTCATATACTGTATGATTTTACTCATATGTGGAATATAGAAAACAAACTATTAAAAATAAATGAATAAATAAATAAACAAAACAAAAACAAACACACAGATACAAAGAACAGAGTAATAGGGCTCAACTGTATGGTGATGGATGGAAACTAATTTTTGGTGGTGAGCATATTGGAGGGTGCACAGAAGTAGAAATATAATGTTGAATACATGAAACTTAGATAATGTTATAAATTGACATTGCCTCAATAAAATAAGTTCTAAAAATTAAAATTAAAAAGGAAAAAATGGTAACTGTGAGGCGATAAACTTGTTAACTTGATTGTGGTAGTCGTTTCACAATGTATATGTATTTCAAATTGTCACACTGTACAGTTCAAATACACACAAATTTATTTATCAATTATATCTTAATAAAATGAGGGGGCAATAATTAGTCTGAAAAAGAGCACAGGGTGCTAGGAACTAACTCTTTTTATTTATCCTAAGTAAGCTTGTGATTATAGTTGTATTTGTTAGTTACTTCATTGTAAGAAAGCCAAAACTATAGAGAAAATAATCAAGTTGTGTGGTATTTTACATAAGAAATTCCTTAATTTTCCCACTTACTCAAGCTGAAAAACCTATTTTAAATTCCTTAATAACTTTGTCTGATATGTCAAATTCATAAGCTCCAGGAATTTCCAGAAAGCAGGATATTAGAGCTCAAAATCATCTAAGAAAAATGCTCCCTTAGAATGTTTATCTAATAGCAAGTAACTTGTATAAAAGTTTACAAAACCTTAAATAACCCCTTTTATAGAAACTTTTAGATTCTCTGAAATTAGTTATTTGTTTTACCTTCATAGAGATATATATCTAACAGTACCACTATATAAATAACCAACATGTTTGTGTGGAAGCATATTTCTTGCACAAAGTAAAAACATTGATATTAAAAATGGGTTTTTTGGCTTAAACAAAACATAGATTCGCCTTAACAGTACTTCCTCAATTAAAAAGAAAATTGTTCCTGGAATAATCTAACCCCAAATCCTTTATGTGACCACAGACAGTCAAGATAGATTAAAAACAAACATTTAAAAACAAAACCTATGGAAATAAATAACATCTAAGGTCAATGCGGCAGCCACCTTTGGGAATATAAAATCTGTTTCCCCACAAAATGTAATCTTTATGAGGAAGTATAGTCTATACAAGCTTAGATTCTTCCAGGAGCTTTCTGGTTAGTCATTTATCATGCATCTCTTCAAATCAGTAGCCTGAAGGTAATCAACCACAAAATGTAATCAGCCTGAAAAGCTGCTTAAGGTAGGTTCTAAAATAGTCAAATTTCCTGGGTGAGTTTCACCAAATCTATAATCCTGTGACTGATTTCTCAGGACAAAAGCCTGGAACAAAAGCTTCAAGAGCTGTAGCACAATGAGAAGAATAAAGTCATAGGTGCATCTTGAAAAAAACAACTCTTAAAGAAGTATGCCATCAGCACAGTTTATTAAGACATGGCCATGGAGATAGGATTCCAGGTAACAACCAGAACTTAATAATTTATTTACAAATCTGCAAGTAATATGTTCTGTTGTAATTGTTGCACTAGAGTTAAATACCATTCTTTGGCCCCAGGGACAGTTTCAATATCATAAGGTAAAAGAGCATCAGTTCTGAGTGGTCTACATTCCACAGAAGCACTGGTCAGGTTCAAAAACTCCTGGGCATTAGGGAAGGTACCCTTGTGCTGGGTACCTTGCCTTCAACATAGCAAAAACTCCATAGGAAGCCCATGTCCCAAGAAGCCAAGAATTTCTTGTACTGTCGAGTATATAACACAAACTGAATGGCTGTTTTTAAAATGAGGTATTCAGGCAGTGATCGACATCACTGAGGCAGTAACCTGAGAAGATGACAGTTTCAACTTTATATCTATCCTATCACCAGACCACCTGATGCTCATTGAAGTGATAGCAGTTCTACCTTTCCTTGTGGTCATAAGACCATTGTCTAAAAATGGCACCACAGGACTCTTGAAAACCAAGAAGAATTTACTCATAACAGAAGTTGTCAATGGAACATGCCCTGCATGGATAGATTAATGAGGGAAAGCTATTGAAAGTTTTTATAGTTGACTTTCTCATGGCATAAACACCTAGAACACTGATGCCTACAGGTAAACTTGTTATTTTCCAAGAAATTTTGGCCACTTATTTCTATGACTTCTGAAAACTACCGTGATGCCCAATACCAGGTGAGGAACTCAATTTATACTCTCATCAAGCCCTCTACATCCCTCATTTCCAGAATTGCCATCTGTAATCACATCAATCAACAAAGGTAATAACTTCATCAATACTTATCTTCCACCTTTTATTGTAAGCCTCTATGAGAGCAGGACCTGGCACATAGTTTTTTAGTTCTAATTATTAACCGATAAATATATATACATGTGAATAAATGAATCTTCATGGAGAAAGTAAAAGCACATTAAGATTTCATTGATGGGTCTCACTGGAACTGTATTATAAAGTCTACTTATACTTTTTAACTACTTTGTCAATGGGCCTTAGAATTATTCATAATAAAAGGCATAATTATCAATTATTGATATGTCAAGATAGTATTAGCTTTTGTTTTACACTCCTGGGTAATTATATACATTATTATAATAACTGTAGCTCCTTGTATCTACCATGGATCTTGTCATGTGTTGTTAACACATGCAGAGTAATGAACCCTCCCAAAGCTATCTTCATTGTAATCCCCAAAACCTGTGACTATGTCACTTTACATGGCAAAAGAGACTTTGCAGATGTAATTAAGTCAAGGATCTTTAGATGAAAAGTTACCTTGGATTTTCTGGGTGAGCCCAATGTAATCACAAGTCTCTTTATAAGAGGAAAGCAAGAGTGTCTGAGTCAGAGAAAGAGATATGATGATAGAAGCAGAGGTCAGAGTGATGTAGTCATGAAAAAAGAATGCAGACAACCTCTAGAATCTGGGAAGGGAACAGAAATTAATCAACCCCCTCTGAGCCTCCAGAAGGGAACACAGTCTTGCAGACTCCTTTCAAACTGTGACCTATAGAACTATAAAATATTTGTGTTTTACAATTCTGAACTCAATTTATAAGGCCTGCATTACCCTGATACCAAAACCAGTGAAGACACTACAAGAAAAGAAAATTGCAGGCCAATATCCCTTATGAACATAGATGTAAAAAAACTCAATAAAATATTAGCAAACCAAATTCAACAATACATTAAAAGGATCACACACCATGATCCAGTGTGATTTATTCCAGCGATGCAAGGATGGTTCAACACCCATAAATCAATGTTATACACCACATTAACAAAATGAAGGATAAAAATTATATGATCATCTCAAGATAAGGTGCAGAAAAAGCATTTGACAAAATTCAACACGCATTTATGGTAAAAACTCTCAATAAAATAGGCACAGAGGAAACATACTTCAACATGATAAAGGCCGTATATAACAAAACTACAGCCAACATCATACTCAGTGGTGAAAGCTTTCAGCTTTTCTAAGATCAGGAACAAAACAAGAATGCCTACTCTCACCACTTTTATTCAACATAGTATTTGAAGTCCAGTCAAAGCAATTAGGTAAGAAAAAAATAATAAATGGCATGGAAATCAGAAAGGAAGAAGTAAAAATGTCATTTATGCAGACAACATGATCTTATATACAGAAAACTCTAAAGGCTCTACAAAAAAGAAAGCTGTTAGAACTAATAAATGAATTTGGTAAAGTTGCAGGAAACAAAATCAATATACAAAAATCTGTCATTTCTATATACTAATAACAAACTACCAGAAAGAGAAATTAAGAAAACAACCTGATTTACAATAGCATCAAAAAGAATAAATTACTTAGGACTAAATCTAGCCAAGGAGGTGAAAGATCTGTACCCTGAAAACTGTAAAACACTGATGAAAGAAACTGAAGATACAAATAAATGGAAAGATATTCCATGCTTATACAGTAGAAGAATTAATATTTTTAAAATGTTCATACTACCCAAAGCAATCTACAGATTCAATGCAATCCCTCTCAACATTCCAATGGCATTTTCACAGAAACAGAAAAAAAGCCTAAAATTTGTATGGAACTGAAAAAGAACCCTAACAGCCAAAGCAATCTTGAGAAAGAAGAACAAAGCTGGAGGCATCACATTTCCTGATTACAAAGTTATAGTAATCAAAGCAGTATGGTACTGGCATAAAAACAGACAAATAGATCAACTGAAAGGAATAGAGAGCCCCAAAATAAACCCACACAAATATAGTCAATTAATCTTTAACAAAGAAATAATGAATATACAATGGGGAAGGGTTTCCTCAAAAATGATGTTGGGAAAACTGGACAGCCACATGCAAAAGAGTGAAATTGGACCATTATCTTATACCATACACAAAAATTAACTCAAAATGGATTAAAAAATTGATCATAAGTCCTAAAACCATAAACGTCTAGAAGAAAACATAGGCAATAAGCTCCTTGACATCAATCCTGGTGATGATTTTTTGGATTTGACACGAAAAGCACAGGCAACAAAAGCAGAAGTAAAAGTGGGACTATATCAAACTGAAAAGCTTTGGCAGGGAATTTTCATTCACTATTGGTTGGAATGTAAATTGGTATAGCCACTGTGGAAAACAGTATGGAGGTTTCTCAAAAAACTAAAAATAGAACTACCATATGACCTAGCAATTTCACTCCCAGGTTTATATCCAAAACAAAACAAAACAAAAGCAAAAACACTAATTTGAAAGGATACATGCACCCCAATGTTCATAGCAGCATTATTTATAATTGCCAAGACATGGAAGCAACCTAAGTGACCATCAACAGATGAATGGATAAAGAAGATCTGGTATATATACATATATACAGTGGAATACTACTCAGTCATTAAAAAAATAAAATTTTGCCATTTGCAGCAACATGGGTGGACCTGGAGGGCACGAAGCTAAGTGAAATAAATCAGACGAAGAAAAATACTGTATGATATCACTTATATGTGGAATCTAAAAAATACAACAAACTAGTGAATATAATAAAAACAGAAGCAGACTCACAGATATAGAGAACAAACTAGTGATTACCAGTGAGGAGAGGCAAGGGGGAGGGACAATATAGGGGTAGGGAACTAAGAGCTACAAACTATTAGGTATAAAATAAGCTACAAAGATATATTGTACAACACATGGTCTATAGCAAATATTTTATAATAACTATACATGGAGTATAGTCTTTAAAAATTGTTAATCACTATATTTTACACCTGTAACTTATATAATATTGTATATCAACTATACTTCAATTTAAAAAAAGAAAATTTTAATAATTTTGCTTCCATTTAAAAAAAAGAAACTAGGTTCCAAAGAAAGGAAGCAACTCATTCAAAATTACAGAGCCCAGACTAAGATAAATGCAAGATCAGAGCCTCCTGATTTCCAGATTAGTTTTCTTTCCAGTACATCATGTGCCTGCCTATAATTTAGTAACCAAAGGGAAGCAGACTGAACTCCTTATGTCTTGTGAAAGCCAGAGCAAGCTCATATTCATACTTGACATAGTTGTCATTTTCTTTGTTTGTTTTATGTAAAAGCCCTGGAAATCCAACCCCAAAATAAATTCTGTGTTTCTAAACCTAAAAATAATAAATAAAAAACAAAAAACTTCTGCACAGTAAAGGAAACCATAAACAAAATGAAAAGGCAACCTATGGAATAGGAAAAAGTATTTGCAAATCATATATTTAATAAGGGTTTAATACACAAAATACATAAAGAACTTACACAACTTTACATCCAAAAAAAATCTGATTAAAAATGGATGGAAGAACTGAATAGACATTTTCCCAAAGAAGTCATACATATGGCCAACAAGTACATGAAAATGTGCTGAACATCACTCATTATCAGGGAAATGCAAGTCAAAACCACAATGAGATATTACTTCACACCTATTAGAATGGTGATTATCAAAAAGACAAGAGACAACAAGCATTGGTAAAGATGTGGAGAAAAGGGAATCCTTGTGGGAATCCTTCACTATTAGTGGGAATATAAATTGGTACAGCCACTATGGAGAACAATATGGAAGTTTCTCAAACAATTAAAAACAGAACTACCATACGATTCAGAAATCCCACTTCTGGGTATTTATCCAAAGGAAATAAAAACACTAACTCGAAAAGATATACACACCCCCATGATCATTGCAACATTATTTACAATAGCCAAGAAAAGGAAACAACCTAGTGTCTATCAAAGAATGAATGGAAAAGAAAATGCCTATATATATATATATATATATATATATATATATATATATACCCACATGTATATATAAATGCATATATTTGTATAACACACACATACACAACAGAATATTATTCAGCCATTAAAAAAGAATGAAATCCTGCCATTTGCAATAACATGGATAGACCTTGAGGGCCTTATGTTAAGTGAAATAAGTCAGAGACAGAGAAGAACAAATATCCTATGATCTCACTTTTAAGTGGAATCTAAAAAAACAAAACAAAACTGGGAATTCCTTGGCAGTCCAGTGGTTAGAACTCTGTGCTCTCACTGCCAAGGGCCTGGGTTCGATCCCTGATCGACATGTCGTGGGGCATGGCCAAAATTAAAATTTAAAAAGTAAAAAAAAAAAATACTGAATTCATAGATACAGAGAACAGATGGGTGGTTGCCGGAGACAGTAGGTGAGAGCATGTGAAATGTATGAAGAGGGTCAAAAAACACATGCTTTGATTTACAAAAATAATTAAGTCCTGGGGTGTAATGTACAACATGGTGACTATAGTTAGCAATTGTATATTTGAAAGTTGCTAAGAGAGTAGATCTTAAAAAGTTCTCATCACACTGAAAAAATTTTGGAACTATATGTGGTTATGGATGGTAACCAGACATGGTGATCATTTTGCAATATATACATATATTGAATCATTATGTTGTACACCCAAAACTAATATAATGTTTTATGTCAGCTATAATTCAATTAATTACTGCTGCTTTAAGTAACAGATTTTGTGGTAATTTGTTTCAGCAACAATAGAAAACTAAGACAGCTATGTACTGGGGATATATTAAAAAAGTGATTGACTGTGAAAAATGGTAATGAGAGAAATGGAGGACACCTAGCAAAACCGAGATGGAGATGCCAATGAAGAACACTAATAGAATGCAGAGCAACCTGTTATAGGGAAACATCTAAGGTCTTCTGGAGAATCCATGAGCAACTGAAAAGAAAGATCTCTTTGCTCACTATCAACTCGTCCACATCTTGCCCAAGAAAACAATTTGTTGTTTCTGAAAGATCCATATTTTTTCTTCTTTGCCACTTTCTCTTATATAAATCCCATCTTTCCCTTTAATAGATTAAATCAATTTACTATGGTTCCCTTATCAACAGAGTGTTAATAATTAATCATATGCTGAGTTATATTTCAAAAGTCTTTGATAAGTTTCAAACAGATTTAAAACAAAAGCTATAGTTTGAAATATTTGTGAAGAAAAGCCTAAAAAAGGATTGGTTAAATGACATTCATCTAACAAAAGTTAGAATAAGTGGGCTTCCCTGGTGGCGCAGTGGTTGAGAGTCCGCCTGCCGATGCAGGGGACACGGGTTCATGCCCCGGTCCAGGAAGATCCCACATGGAGTGGAGCGGCTGGGCCAGTGAGCCATGGCCGCTGGCCCTGCGTCTCTGGAGCCTGTGCTCCGCAACGGGAGAGGCCACAACAGTGAGAGGCCTGCGTACTGCAAAAAAAACCAAACCAAACCAAAACAAAAAAGTTAGAATAAGTAAGTTAAAGCAGAAAGAAAAAAAAAGAAGTCAATATACAATAGTCTGAGTTCTTGATTTCAAGCTGAAACTAATCTTGGCTAACTGAAAAGCAATCATATTAGTGATATAAAGTGCTAACTATTGGATAGATTAATCAGATATTCGGTAAGCACTAAATATACGCTTACAAAAGTTAAAAGATTTCTCAAATAATTAGCAGCACACTATGTTCTATCAACAAAATGCATAATTGTTTATTCAGTAAGGGCATTCGATTTATGGACACAATAATTTTTAAAGATAAAACTTAGTATGTTGTGTTGCTATGGAAATTCGTAACAGCATCATCACCTAAGCCAACACCTTCAGTACTGATGTCTTAATTCTACTTGAGTTTTTATAGAAGTATATGAATGAAACACATTTTGCTCATATTGAGTTTTTACCTCAACAAAGACAGGTTCCTCTCCTCTTTTCTATTCTTCAACAGAGACTAAGGCACACAGAGGTTAAATAGCTTGCTCAAGTCATACAACTAGTTAATAACAAAGTCAAGCCTCCTGACTCCTGATCTAGGACACTTTACACACCACCATGGCCCCAAACTATGCAAACTAGACCACTGTGAAGAATGCCACACACTATCATGCCATGCTCAATAAGAATTCAGGTGTTTGCAGGTTTAGGTTGAAGTTTCTCACAGATTAGTCCTGACCAGGGATCCTGTATTTAACACTGTGACTGATTCTCTATGCTTTGGAGAGGAGGTAAAAGAGAGCCCCAATATCCACAAAGAACAAATACGTTTTTTTCTCTGTGAAGTTATACACATGTAAAATATAGACACTTGTCAAAATTCTGTTTGATTTCCCTCATGTGCAAAAACAGTCCATCGCTGAAACCGGGTGAGATGGGGATATGATCTCTATATACAAGAGCCAAGAGAACTTTTTTTAAATGAAACTCTCCCCCAGTTCACACCAGCATCTATGCAGTTAACATCTCTTCTCACTTTCTGTATTTACATGATCCCTTTCTCTACTTCCTACCGAAAAATGTCTAACTTATTTCCAGGCTGTTTATTTTAAATTAGATGAATTTAAACAAAGGTTAATCAGTCTCAATTGTTTAAAAGTGGGTCACAGATTTTGTTTCCCCTTAAATTAAAATGCCTCATGACTGTTGATGTGAGAATACAAAAAGGACACCAGCTTTCTTCCTTTGCCTTTGAAAATAAAGAAGACACTGGGAAATTTTTTGACTAATTTATAGAAAAATTATTTATTACGCCTAAGATTATACATATTAAGAATCCTTCTCACATGTCATAATTTTTCCTTAAATCATTTTATAGCCTTAGAAATCCAGGTAAAATGCTGCCAAGAATAGGTGTAGCATCTTCATGGGCTCAGGCTGTGTTGTGACACGCAAGAAGAAGCTGGAGGCTGCTAGAGCCAATGGCATGAGCCCACCTGGGGGTTAACCATCTACACGTTAATGAAGGGCTTCATGAGAGGTTTTGCTTTAATGTTCAATATCAGCCTAGTATATTTTCTTCAGTTAAGTAATCACACACCATAGGATCACCTACGTCACCCTTAACCTAGAATAATACTCCTGCTATGCTATTGCTTAACTATTTCCAAAATGTTAAGATACTTGCTAAATTTGAAGTAACTTAGTACTTCAACTTTCTAGTTCAATTCTACTAATTCAAGAATGATAAATGGAGTCCACTTAACTCTTTTTTTTTTATCCCACAAGAACATAACAAAGAAACCTTGGAGATCTGATTTCATAGATTTTGTCAAGCTGTGATGTTTTATGTACTGCAAGTGGTTAGGAAGAAATTTAACAGTTTTCCTATGGTCACAGAAGGCTAATACAAGAACCATGTGTCCACACACATATCAGCACACTCTCAGAGTGCACCCACACACTTGAAGATAATGAGGATCTTCTCTCACAAGACACATCCTCCATTCTAATATTTTGGTCCCTATTCTGTGTGCACCACATACTGTGCTAAGCATTGAAGAAAGAGGGAATGAGGATATAGAGGGTCTATTCTTCCGGGACCCATTTAGGCTAGATAGCTAAACCAACAACCATAATATAATGTAATTAATAGAATATGTAGTGGGAAGAGGGATTAGTCCTTGGAAGAAGACATGAAGAAGAGAAGTGGGGGAGAGGACAGTGTGGGATGGGGGATGTTTACAAGCTTTTGTATGAGGCAGTAGAGATTCAAGATGTAAAAAGCACATTATAGGATATCTAACTGGAGGAATAGTAAGATTACAGGGCAAAAGAGTAAAGGGTATAACCATATTTGGGAGAGGGTACAAGGGATGAGAAGAATACAGTTACATATGTACTAATATACACAATTTTTTTCCATTTTTCTAAGTGGAAAAAACTCATAAAAAGATAACAGTGTTTTCAAAATCATCTGCTTCCCTTGTATAATAATGGGCACACTTGTTTCTCTTGCAGCAGTGTAAAAATTAAGTTTTAGGGGGACCTACCTTTGGTCCGAGAAATGGACTGCCTTCACCCCAATGCTACCAACTAGTTTAGACACACTATACATGTACTAAACTGTACTCATAGTCAGATTGAGAATTAAAGTCCCTGGACTATAACAGCATAAAGCCAAGCAACACCTAGCTAGAGGGGTGAGAAGGACACAGAACCATAAGAACTTGTCTCCAAGTCATCAATGAAGGAGATGAGGTTAGAAAAGACAGAGCTTCAAGCACTACTGCTTGCCTCCTAATACTCAATCAAGTGGGGAACTAAATTCATCTGGGTTTGAGAGTAGAGTGGGTACCAGCACTAAACTTCCCTTTCTAGCTCACTCTTCCAATAGAAAATTCATCTTTTTTACTTAAGATTCTTTAACATATCATAGTAATCATCAATTATTTTTTAGTTTTTATCTAAAAGTTACTTTTAAGTGATGCTTCCCATCATCATTACTAAAGTTCTTTCCCATAATGTATTCATAATCCTAATGTGCTGATCAAATGCTATGTAGTAGAAATGTGCTGGCTTGGATGACATATAGCTGAAACACAGGAGCTGTAAAAGAAATTGGTGTAGTATCTTTTTGAGGTTCAGTAAACCAAGGGGTCAATCATGGTAGGATACATTTTATGGGAGGAAAATGATGCCATATATAGTTGAGGAGGTAAAGCATGAAAATTAAAGTAAGACAGTATTGAGATTTAAAGTAAGAAACGATTGAACCATTAGCAAGAAGGAAAACATTCATGGAGTAATTAATAGTTAAAGAACAGAAAGGAAGCCATATTATTTTCCTGTGAGTTTCATGTCCATTCTGCAGGGTTGCAATAAAGAGCTGAGTACATACACACTGTGTCATATACTTTCACTCACATGCAGCCCGACACAAAGTATTAATAGATGAACAATAAATGTATGTTGAACCTGGATGCAAGGAGCAGAGAGCAGTACAAAAGCAGGAGTAGGAAGATGAACATGGTGTTGTTATTTAAGTACTAACTGCATTGGAGGAGCTATAAATAACTGAAACGATCTATTGTGGCAACTAGAATAAATTCTCTTTGTTTTTATGACACATACACCTTTCTGTGTGAGTTCTCACTTTAAAATGCTCAAATTTTCCAAGTTATTCAGATCTGAATTTATCTGTAAATTTAATAATATATATGACCAAATAGAGCAAAACTTTGTTTAAAAACATCCAATTGAACAAAACTTTTTTTTTTTTTTTTTTTTTTGCGGTATGCGGGCCTCTCACTGTTGTGGCCTCCCCCGTTGCGGAGCACAGGCTCCGGACGCGCAGGCTCCGGACGCGC
This sequence comes from Mesoplodon densirostris, assembly GCF_025265405.1. Classification (NCBI taxonomy): domain Eukaryota; kingdom Metazoa; phylum Chordata; class Mammalia; order Artiodactyla; family Ziphiidae; genus Mesoplodon; species Mesoplodon densirostris. The sequence continues at coordinate 49,193,807 of NC_082665.1, forward strand.
AGGCTCAGCGGCCATGGCTCACGGGCCCAGCTGCCCCGCAGCATATGGGATCCTCCCAGACCGGGGCACGAACCCGTATCCCCTGCATCGGCAGGCGGACTCTCAACCACTTGCGCCACCAGGGAGGCCCTGAACAAAACTTTTTAAAAGTAAAAGAAATGTAGGAAAAAATACTCATATAAAATAAAAAGGTGAAAGGCATATTTTCACTTTAGAAATTTTTCCTCGTTAAAACAGATGTTAAAGCTAATTTAAATAAAAAGGATTGAATCTTAAAGAGAAAAAAAACTTTTTAAAAATAAAAGTCAATATAATGTACCAAGACAATCCCATAAGCAATATTTGAAAATCAGTCTTACCAGTGCTAATATCCAAAGTCAAGAGACCTTGGGACAAAATTGGCCCTACTACTACTAATTAGCTGTGTCACCATGACTATATCACTTAAGCAAGCTAGACCTCAGTTTCAACATATATAGAGTAGTGCATGGAAGGTCTAATTATAATGTTTCAAGATCACTTAGAAAAAACAGTTCAACTTAATACATTTAAGTTGAACTTAACAGTTCAACTTAAAACATTTATAAATGTTTTATGTGTCCTTCATGGCTTATATTTAGCAGAGTCATTAAAGCACAGAAGAAATAATGCAAACTTTTGAACTAGAATAGACTTCAGACTAGTTTCTTTTTTTTTAGATAGATTTTATTCATTTTTAAAAATTTTTATTTACTTATTCATTTTTGGCTGCGTTGGGTCTTCGTTGCTGCACACGGGCTTTCGCTAGTTGCAGCGAGCAGGGGCTACTCTTTGTTGCGGTGTGTGGGCTTCTCACGGCAGTGGCTTCTCTTGTTGCAGAGTATGGGCTCTAGGCACATGGGCTTCATTAGTTGTGGCACATGAGTTCAGAAGTTGTGGCACGTGGGCTCAGTAGTTGTGGCTCGCAGGCTCTAGAGCACAGACTCAGTAGTTGTGGTACACGGGCTTCGTTGCTCCACGGCATGTGGGATCTTCCCAGACCAAGGCTTGAACCTGTGTCCCCTGCACTGGCAGGTGGATTCTTAACCACTGTGCCACCAGTGAAGCCCCCAGACTAGTTTCTTAGCCTCAGGATAGTCAGTCTCCTTGAGTCTGATCACTTTTGCATGTTAACCTCATGAATACCCATTTTATAAGGTTGTTACAAAATTTAAAATAAATGTACTTAAAAATACATCTCACTAGTAACTCTCATTCATTGTTGGTGGGAATGTAAACCATTACAGCCACTTTGGAAGACAGTTTCTTATCAATTAAACATACTCTTACCATATGATCCAGCAATCTCACTCCTTAGTATTTATCCATAGGAGTTGAAAACTTATACACAGCCGAAAACCTGCACACAGATACTTACAGCCACTTTATTCATCATTGCCCAAACTTGGAAGCAACCAAGCATTCAGTAGGTGAATGGATAAATAAACTGAGGCCCATCCAGACCACAGACTATTATACAGCACTAAAAAGAAAAGAGCTAACAAGCCACATAAAGACCTGGAGGAACTTAAATGCATATTACTAAGTAAAAGAAGCCAATCTGAAAAGGCTACATACTGTATAATTCAAACTATATGCCATCCTGGAAAAGGCAGACTAAGGAGACAGTAACAAGATCAGTGGTCGCTGGGAGGAGGGGGGAAGGAAGGATGACTAGGCAGAGCGCAGAGGATTTTTAGTAGAGTGAAACTACACTGTATGATACTATAATGGTGGATACATGATATTATACATTTCCAAACCCATAAAATGTACGGCACCAAGACTACAGATGTGGGGTGTTAAATATTTGTCAATATAGGTTCATAAGCTGTAACAAATGTAAGCATCTGGTGCAGGATGTTGATATTGAGGGAGATTATGCATGTGTAGAGGCAGGAGGTATATGGGAACTCTGTACTTTCCACTCAATTTTGCTGTGAATATAAAACTGCTCTAAAAAATAAAGTCTAGGGCTTCCCTGGTGGCGCAGTGGTTGAGAGTCCACCTGCTGAGGCAGGGGACACGGGTTCGTGTCCCGGACCGGGAAGATCCCACATGCCGCGGAGCGGTTAGGCCCGTGAGCCATGGCCGCTGAGCCTGCGCGTCTAGAGCCTGTGCCCCACAACGGGAGAGGCCACAACAGTGAGAGGCCCGCGTACCACAAAAAAAAAAAAAAAAAAAAGTCTATTTCTTCAAAAGCTACATTACACAAAGGGGGCTTCAAGAAAATTCTAACTCAGGCTCTTTTCAAAGGTGAACATGGATTTACCAAAAAATACATTCAACAAAATAATTGTGTTGATGGCAAAAAGATGTTGGTAGTTGCTTCACCACTCTCGTGGGATGAATGTGGAAAGAAAGGGGAAAAAGTCAACTTGTCCAACTACGTATTAAAATAAAAATATTCTAACATTAACCAAGTGTTTGTAATTATCAGAGAAGTCATTTAATAAAAAAATATTAGGCAGCATATAGAGAAGGGAGAGACAGAACAAAAAGTTTTATCCTGATTAAGCTCTTCATCTTGTCAAACAACCACAAACATCCTTTCAAATAAGCATGACAAGATCCACCCCATTTAGGCAGCTGCTTTCCAAACTGTGCAGCTGTGCTGTAATCTGGGTTATTGGAAATTCTCAAAACTGTGATATTATAGCCTATGAAAAGTAAATTAGAGTTGAGAAACTCCACTGATTTCCAACTTGAGGAAAAAGTACCTTGCATTTTCATATGGTGAGTATTTTTCAGAGATAAAATCTCTCCAGAATTCTTTCAAATTATTAAAAGATCTCGACTGTAAGTCTGCAAACCTTTCTGTTATGTAAGAAGTCAAGGTCAGCACATCTTCAAATACCTACATGGGTGTTAGTCAGAATAGCATGGGCCTGTAGAGGAGACACATGGGCTTACGGAATTGTATACATCACATAGTCATTTCTTTCAAGTCCAAGTCCTTAGCCAAGAGCAGCTTTAATTTCTCCACAGCCATAAGCACATAACAAGATTATCCCCTGTTCAGACAGGTCACTCCAGCACAAGTCAGAAAACACGAGGAGACAGGAATACAAATATTCAAAGACCAGCTTCAAAAAGAGATAGGAAAAATTCCTGAACATTTTTAGATTTTAAAACAAATATCTTGGACTTCCCTGGTGGCACAGTGGTTAAGAATCCACCTGCCAATGCAGGGGACACGGGTTCGAGCCCTGGTCCGGAAAGATCCCACCTGCTGCGGAGCAACTAAGCCCGTGTGCCGAACTACTGAGCCTGCTCTCTAGAGCCCGCGAGCCACAACTACTGAGCCCATGTGCCACAATTACTGAAGCCTGCGCACCTAGAGCCTGTGCTCCACAAGAAGAGAAGCCACTGCAATGAGGAGCCTGCACACCGCAACGAAGAATAGCCTCTGCTCGCTGCAACTAGAGAAGCCTGCACACAGCAACAAAGACCCAACAGAGCCAAAAATAAATAAATAAAATTAATTAATTCAAAAAAATATATATCTTGGCTCTACTCTACTTTTGGAATGAATCAAGTCTTTCCTGTGCATCTACCATGAATAAAGAACAATGACACTTCTACAAAATTTTTGGATAACTGCAGTAGTCTTTTCTAATTTCTTCCTTTCCTTTCTCAGGAACCAAATAGATATATGTCATCTTCTTAACAGAATTTGTGTGTGTGTGTGTGTGTGTGTGGTACACGGGCCTCTCACTGCTGTGGCCTCTCCCATTGTGGAGCACAGGCTCCGGACGCACAGGCTCAGCGGCCATGGCTCACGGGCCCAGCCGCTCCGCGGCATGTGGGATCTTCCTGTACCGGGGCATGAACCCATGTCCCCTGCATTGGCAGGGGGACTCTCAACCACTGCACCACCAGGGAAGCCCTAAAATTTTTTTTAAAAAAAGCAAACATTAGGACGTGTTATAAAAGCTCATCTAAGAAAACGGAATAACTATCCTAGCATCACTGTTTATTTTCCAGCTAGGACTAAAGATATATGTAATGGGACGATATGATATACTCAGGACCAGTAGATGGCTGGCTAAAGAAAAGTTGGTTGATGGGGACAATCACAAATTGATTAGTAATTTAAGCATTTTATCTAAAACATGAAAGTACACGTTTATTTAACCAATCTTCAGATATAAGGAAAACTATCGCAACATCACATTCAAATTCCCAATTAGTCTCAGGGCAGGAAAGAACACAGGGTCCCTTTTCAAGCAGTTTAAGTGAAAATGTTTTCTAGATTAGTATGATCCTTCCTTCTGATCTCAATTCTCTCATTCACACCTAATTAGGCAGCAAGCACAGTGCCATGTTTTTATCAACATCCAAAGCATTCACCTTTGTTTTCCTAGAAATAATTCTCCTTCCAATATTTGTTTCATTGATGTATACAGTGTCTAATAAGATTATATAATTATAATATAATAAACATAGATTGTATAAAATTAAAAAACTGGGATAAAAAGATTTTAGAACAAACAATTTAATTGGTGGTAGCAGAAGTATACGGCTGTGATAGAAAGTAGCCTACAGGGCTTCCCTGGTGGCTCAGTTGTTGAGAATCTGCCTGCTAATGCATGGGACACGGGTTCGAGCCCTGGTCTGGGAGGATCCCACATGCTGTGGAGCAACTAGGCCCGTGAGCCACAACTACTGAGCCTGCGCGTCTGGAGCTTGTGCTCCGCAACAAGAGAGGCCGCGACAGTGAGAGGCCCGCACACCGCGATGAAGAGTGGCCCCCACTTGCCACGATTAGAGAAAGCCCTCCCACAGAAATGAAGACCCAACACAGCAAAAAAAAAAAAAAAGAAAGTAGCCTACAGCTTATGTGAACAGGCTCAGTATGCTATCAGTATTGAAAACAGCCTTTAAGAGGGGAAAAAACTGCAGCAAATACAGAAAATTGGTGAATGAATGTCAATTGGAAGTGCTTCTATCAAATTAATTGGAAATCTGGATTATGACCAAGAGAAAACAGGCCTAATTTACACCTTTCCCAAACATTGTTCCAAATCCATCATTTGGGTGTTTCCAAAAGTCTTATTTTTCTCTGGGGGTGGGGGTGGGGCAGGTGGGTTGGTGGGGGTAAGAGGATATTGTGTACTGTCTACAAGTGCTCTAGGAATGTTTTTAAAGCTTATTTTTTTATTTGGCAACTTTAAAAATTATGTGAATATATCCTGCATCATCCAAAAAGCCACCTCAAAGTTGAATCCTGCCTCCCCAAGAATAATGATCATGGGAGCACCAAGGACCACCTAAAGTCACAGAACTTAACTTTGTATGTGGGAATAAGTATGGCTAACTGCTATCGTTTGGTAACACCTAATGTCAAGCTAACTGTTCTGCCCTGTTTTTGTACTGAATTATTTTTATCAGTTATAAAGACAATTTCCTTTTACCAAGAGAATCTATAGTTGAAAGGCATGTCTTTCACAGAAACAGACTTCAGTTTAAGGTACTAACATTGAAGCCAATTTGATATAAGAACACCATGGTATGGTAAAGAAATGTACTAATTTAATTGTCACAAATTATGAGAAATAACATAAACATGGACTTAAGATCTAAATGTGCTCACATCCAGCAAGGGACAAATAGAAGTTTTCAATAGTTTAAAATTTCTAGTTAGGGATTAAGGAAAGGAATAGGGAAACCTGAGTTACAGTCATGTCATTTTTAAATGGGGTGTACAAATCACTTCCATTATTTACAGATAGGCCTCAGTCTGAGAGCAGGCTCAGTGTTTGAACTATTACTATTTTAAACATCTGCAAAAATCAAGAACTTCAGATATTTTTCTTCTCCAGTAATTTGATTAGATGCCATTGTAATATAGAATTCAATAACAACACAATGCTAATCTTGTTTTGAATAAACATGGAAGCTTTAGAGTTAAAATGATATATTATTGACAGTGACATCTAGGATTGTTCCTTGGTAGAGTTTTGATGAAGGGTGAACTGATTATAATGAACTATTTTAAAAGCTTTGAAATGATTAACGCTATTCTGTACAACATACTTATATAAGCAGGCATCCTCTGCATCTGTAGAACTGAAGCTCAAACACACAAAGTAAATATATTACACCTAACAAAAGGTAATTTAGTTTCAACAAAATATGCAGATTAAAATAGGTCCTTGACTTATATTTGATCTTATAATATTATTTGCTTACTTGCAGATTTGTTTCACATTTCTGTAAAGAGTCACAGATACAAGGACTTGATAAATATGGACAAATATAAAATAGCTAAGTAGTAGTAAAACACAGATAGTTTGAGTCCAGTGGGAGACCCTCCAGGTAGCTCCCATATCCTTTGGGGGTCCCACCTGTCATTGTACACATCTCAGCCTGCTGGCACCACAAGGTGTTTAAGGCTCACCTGTGCCCTCCTTTCCCAGGACTGTAATCAGGCATTTCTCAAAAGCAGGGATTCAGAAGACAAGATCTGGGCACAAGTAAACTCATTGTTACTATGGTGCTATTGCTTCTATGCCCTTCTACTGGACAGAATCAGGAAATACATTTTTTAAACATTATAAATTCATATTGATTAGTTCATACTTATATCTCCAATTCAACTTCATTAAAGCACAAGATTCTTCCTCACCTTCCCAATTCTACATTTGTCTCTCCTTTTTCTTACAGCAAGAACCCTTGTTCCCAACATCAATATTTTTACTCATTCTCTCAACGTGATACGCATACAAGTTTCAGAATTAACTCTTTAGTACTATAATAAACCTCAATACTTATACATAAAGTTCAAGATTTCTGTTCTGTCCTGCTCTCGCTTCTTCCCAAACACCTCAGTCCTAGAGTTATTAGATGGAGCAGAGTAAGACAAGCACCTCTATGAGATGGGGGAGCCATCATGGCTCAGTGTAAGGAGTAGAAGCCCAAGGTCCCTGAGACCTGTTCATGTGATCTGGCAGGTCAAGACTATCTTTAGAATAACACTGAGATATTATTTGCTTTTGCACTTTTATTGTCTGACAAGAATACTATGGAGTTCTTCAAAAGCTACAGAACTTCACAGACAGAAAAAGAGAAATATCATAAGATATCGCTTATATGTGGAATCTAAAAAGAAATGAAAAAATTAATAAAAAATTTTTAAAAATAAAAAGAAATGATACAAATGAACATATTTACAAAACAGAAACGGACTCACAGACTTAGAGAATGAACTTATGGTTACCGGGGGGGAAGGGTGGAGGGAAGGGATAGGTAGGGAGTTTGGAATTGACATTTACACACTGCTATATTTAAAAAGGATAACCAACAATGACCTACTGTTTGGCAAAGGGAATTCTGCTCAATGTTATGTGGCAGCCTGGATGGGAGGGGAGTCGGGGGAGAATGGATACATGTATATGTATGGCTGAGGCGATTTGCTGTGCACCTGAAACTATCACAACACTGTTAATCGGCTATACTCTAATATAAAATAAAAAGTTAAACAAAAAAAATAAAATAGAAATATGAGTCAAAAAATAAAAGTAAAAATAAATAAATATCCATTTTTAAAAAAGCTACAGGACTTCATAACATTATGAAGCCTAGATTTTCTTCATATATATATATTTCTCCATATATATGTAGTCATATGTATTTCTTCAATCAAATTAACATAATGCAGTAGTTTGAATGCAGAAGCAAATGTGGAATCTAGCTGCCTTCTAGTAAGCCAGACATTAGTGATTTGTAGAAGTGTAAAACAGTGCTATTGTACTTCTCACTAAATCAGCTTTGTTTTGGAAAATAATTATTTTTCATAAAACTGTTTTATTTATGTTAACATGCAATGGGTTTACTATTTTTTTAATGAAAAAAATTATTTAAAATATTTTTATTAATATATTTTTTAAATTTGTTTTATTTTCTAATTGGTAAATATTAACTCAATAAATTAAAAACAAATTAAATTAATAAATAATTCACATAAATTACAGCTCTTTGGAGCCCCCCATAATTTTTAAGAGAGTAAAGGAGTCCTGGGGCAAAAAAAAAAAAACAACCCACAAAAACTGAGAACCAGTGCCCTAACACAACACTGATAAGGAAAAAAAACAAGGAGTCAGAACTCCGAAAGATAGGAACTTACAAAATAACCAAATGTAATGAATGTGTCTTGTTTGAATCCTAATTCTAAAAAGTAAAAAAAGACATTTCTGAGATACAAGGAAAACTGAACTATGTACTATTTATTTATTTATTTATTTATTTATTGCGGTACGCGGGCCTCTCACTGTTGCGGCCTCTCCCACTGTGGAGCACAGGCTCCAGACACACAGGCCCAGCAGCCGTGTCTCACGGGCCCAGCCACTCCACGGCATGTGGGATCTTCCCGGACCGGGGCACGAACCCATGTCCCCTGCATCGGCAGGCAGACTCTCAACCACTGCGCCACCAGGGAAGCCCTGAACTATGTACTATTAGATGACATTAAGAAATTTTAATTTTGTTTGGTTTGAAAATGGCATAGTGATTATGAAGAAAAAAAAAACAGGTGAAATGAAATGATGACTAAAATTTGCTTTAAAATACTCCAGAAGAAAAAATGTAGCAGGGAGTAGAAGCAACAAAATTGGAAACTGTTGATAATTCAAGGTGATGGATATTTAAGTTAATGATAATACTCTCTACATTTGTATTACGGAAATTTTCCAAAATAAACTTTACAAAAAAGAGAAACAACCACAAAAACTTAGAAAATACTGATTTGAAGATTTCCAGGGGTACATATCATATAGAGATTGAAACTAATTTTTAACCGATAAAGTTCAATTTCTAAGTACAGTTAATGAGAATTTCAGTAGATGTTCAAGTACTCCTTCTTCTACTTCAAAAATTTTCCCAGATTATTCTGCAGATATCTCTGACTCTATGGGAAATCCCAGGAAACTCTGAAGTTGCAAAATAAATTTAGTTATTGGAATATGAAATACCTAAACTAATTAGGGGATTCTAATAAGAAAAACAACTTAGAGTAAAACTGGAAGTGAGTTTTTTTTATTCTTAACCAAGTAAGATCAGTTAACATTTTCTAGCAAGAAAGGGAAGCTTGCTCAAGTATTAAGGTCTTCTAGCAACAGGTTAATTAATCAATTTAATTACACAACTGTCTTGGGCAAAGCAGAATTTTGTGAGGTAAAGTATGTATATAATAGTGTTCCCACACTTTAATGTAGTTAGAGAGCTAAGAGACAGGAAGATTTAACTATACAAAACAATAAAGTGTCCAGTGTGCAACAGGAAGGATAAAAAGTTTCCCATATGTTTGAGTAGGGGCTATTCCACCCTCAGCACTAACCTTACTCCATCCCTTGATCTTAAAGCAAGACAGGTGATGAAAACTACTCACTCCACATAGACTCTTGGTAAAAATGGCCATTCAGAGAAGACATTTAACTAGAAAATAAAGCTATTCATAAAATAATAAAGGAGGCACATGCCAGTTATCCTATACTTTAATCATGAATGTAAATGGAAAACCAAGGACTACCAGGTGTATATATATGAGGAGAACCAACATTATAAAACAGAAAGACCTCCCTGCCTCCCGAAAAAAAAAGGGAAAAAATATAACAATTTTAAGATCTTGGTAGAAACAAATAATTCAAGGTATAGAAGAAAAAAAATTTTAAGACAAAAGAAAATTTATAATTTACTCAGAGCTAGAAATTACATCCATAACACTAAAATAGAAAGCAATGAAAAAGGAAGAGAACAAGAAAGTGCTTTTAGAAATTTTTTTAAATAGCCAAAATAAATATTTGGTATAATGACTGGAAAACAAAATTTTGGTAATCTCCCAGAATAAGAAGACCAAAACATGGACTCTATGAAAGACAGGAGACACGCAGAACAAATCCAGGAGATTCAATTAATGGGAACTTCAAAGCGTAAAAAGAAAATGATGAGAAAAAAAGTTATCAAAGGGGATAATTTCAGGGTTTAGGGACAAATCTTCAGATTGAAAGTATCCACCAAGTATACATTAAAATTATTTCTTAGTAATATTTTTAAAATGTACCTAGATGCACCATTCTGAAATTTTAGGCCAAGGATAAAGAGTAAGTCCTAAACAAAAACAAAAGAATAAGAATGAGACTGGCACAAGACTTCCCATCAGCCACATTATATACTAGAACACTGTAATAAATTAAGTGCATTACTGGCTCAAAATAATAATCTCACCATATCAAACCCTTTGCCTTATAAATTTGTAGTCTTCTCTCATCTGACTCTTAGCTTAACTACATGACTTGCTTTGACCAATGAGTTATTAGCAAAAGAGATTTGAAAAGGAGCTTGTATGTGTTCAGCCTTTCTCTTGGATCCCTGCCACTGTCATGAGAACATATTCAGGCTAACATGGAGGGAGAATAAGAGAGTGATATGGAAAATAGCTCAGTTACTCCAGATGAAGTCATCCTAGACCAGCCTACAGCTAGCCAATTCCCAAATATGTGATTCCATTTAAAATCAGCAGTCACAGAGCTACTCTTAACAGATCACACTCATAAGTATCCCAACTGAGACTAAAAGAATTGCCCAGATAACTCATAGAATTGGGAGCAATGATAAATGTTTGGACTTATTTAAGGTACTTTGTTATTCATCATTGTTGTGGCAATAAGTAACAAACAGAAACACAAAGGACCAATGCCCTCAAATTTTTTGAGGAAAAGCTTTAAAGCTAAAATTCAATACCTAGCCAAACTATCAATCAAGAGTGAAGGCAAGAACAAGACATTTCAAACATGTAAGAATACATACCTATTTCTTTTCACATATCACTTTCTTAAGAAATTACTTACAAAAGTTTTCCAGGAAAATGAAGGTTAAAGCAAGACAGACAAGGCACTGTATCTAGAAAACAGTGAATCCAATCCAAAATGTTTAGGATAAAAGCCATGCTGTAGGCCCAGGGAGAATGTCAAAAGACTGGATAAGGAGGACACAGACTCCAATCTTTAAGAGGGGTGCGGGGCAGGGACTCAATAAAACAGTAAATATGACTGAGAGATTAGAAAATGGTGAGAATGTAACATAGAAATAATAGTGCAGGGGTGACATCAGTGAAAATGGAAGAGTAAAGACATCTGAAAAACCTCTCCTTCATAAAAGCAATGAGAACACTGGTAAAACTTGCCAAAATCAACTTTTATAGAACTCTGGAAATTAACCAAAGGCTTGTAGCAATCCAGGGAGCATTTGTTCAAAACAAGTGACTGAATCTCAGTAAATACAGTGAGTTCTGTGGCATTTTAATTTGTCCTATTCTCATCCTCCACTCTCTAGCTCTGTAGTGTTCTTGGAAAGCAACAACCCATGATCATGGTGAAAACCAGCAGCTTGGCAGCCACTCTATGGGGTTTCTCTTCCCCAGAACACTGCCATTATTTGACCTGTCTGGTCATCTCCTGGAAGACCCCACTCACAAAGATATCTTTATTTGATCTTCTTCAAATCTCATCCAAAGACAACCCACAGAATGGGAGAAAATATTTGCAAATGAAGCAACTGACAATGGATTAATCTCCAAAATATACAAGTAGCTCATGCAGCTCAATATCAAAGAAAACAAACAACCCAATCCAAAAATAGGCAGAAGACCTAAATAGACATTTCTCCAAAGAAGATATACAGACTGCCAACAAACACATGAAAGGATGCTCAACATCACCAACCATTAGAGAAAAGCAAATCAAAACTACAATGAGGTATCACCTCACACTGGTGAGAATGGCCATCATCAAAAAATCTAGAAACAATAAATGGTAGAGAGGATGTGGAGAAAAGGGAACCCTCCTACACTGTTGGTGGGAATGTAAATTGATATAGCCACTATGGAGAACAGTATGGAGGGTCCTTAAAAAAGTAAAAATAGAACTACCATATGACCCAGCAATGTCACTACTGGGCATATACCCTGAGAAAACCATAACTCAAAAAGAGTCATGTACCACAATGTTCATTGCAGCACTATTTACAATAGCCAGGACATGGAAGCAACCTAAGTGTCCATCATCAGATGAATGGATAAAGAAGATGTGGCACATATATACAATGAAATATTACTCAGCCATAAAACAAAACAAAATTGAGTATTTGTAGTGAGGTGGATGGACTTAGAGTCTGTCATACAGAGTGAAGTAAGTCAGAAAGAGAAAAACAAATACCGTATGCTAACATATATGGAATCTAAAAAAAAAAAAAAAAGGTTCTGATGAACCTAGGGGCAGAACAGGAATAAAGACACAGACCTACTAGAGAATGGACTTAAGAACACGGGGAGTGGGAAGTGTAAGCTGGGACAAAGTGAGAGAGTGGCATGGACATATATACACTACCAAATGTAAAATAGATAGCTAGTGGGAAGCAGCCACATAGCAAGGGGAGATCAGCTCAGTGCTTTGTGACTACCTAGAGGGGTGGGAGGGAGATGCAAGAGGGAGGGGATATGGGGATATACGTATACGTATAGCTGATTCACTTTGTTATACAGCAGCAACTAACACAACGATGTAAAGCAATTATACTCCAATAAAGATGTTAAAAAATAATAATAATAATAAAAACTCATCCAGTGTGACAATTAGATCCTCACATGCAAAAGAATGAAGTTGGGCATCTACTTCACACAATATACAAAAACTAACTCAAAATGAATCAAAGACCTAAGAGATAAAACTGTAAAATTATTGGATGAAAACAGATATAATTTCTGTGACCTTGGATTAGACAATGGTTCCATAGATATGACACCAAAAGCACAAGCAAAGAAAAAAAAATAGATAAGTTGGACTTCATTAAAATGAGAAACTTTTGTACTTCAGAAGACACTATCAAGAAGGTGAGAAGACAATCCATAGAATAGGAAATCATACATCCAGTAAGAGTATAGTATTCAGAAAATATTTTTTTAAAAACTCTTAGCAACTTATCAATAAGACAACCCATTAAAAAAGGCACAAAGAATCTGAGTAGACAAGTCTCCAAAGAAGATATACAAATGTCCAAGAAGTGCATAAAAAGATGTTCAATGTCATTAGTCATTAGCAAAATGCCAATCAAAACCATGATGAGATACCACTTCACACCAACTAGGATGGCTATAATTAAAAAGAGAAACAATAACATGTGTTGGTGAGACTGTGGAGAAATTGGAACCCTCATACATTCCTGGTGAGGATGTAAAATGATGCAGCTGCTTTGAAAGCAGTTACAGTTACTCAAAGGTTAAACACAGAGTTATCATATGAGTCAACAATTCCAGTCCCAAGAGAAATTAAAACCTATGTTCACACCAAAACTTATAAAAATATTCATAGCAACAATGTTCATAATAGCCAAAAAGTGGAAACAATCCAAAGTTCCATCAACTGATGAATAGGTAAATATAATATAGTATATTCATAGAGTGGAATATTATTTAGCCACAAAAAGGAATGAAATACTTATTCATGCTACAATATGGATGAACATGACAAAACATGGATGAAAACATTATGCTAAGTCAAAGAATCCAGACACAAAAGATTACATATAGTATGATTCTATCTATATGAAATGTCCAAAATAGACAAATCCAAAGACAGAAAGTAAATTAAATGTTGCCAGCATCTGGGGTAGAGAGGAATGTGGAATGACTGCTAAACAAGTTGCTTTTGGGGAATGATGAAATTATTCTGAAATTAGATAGTAGTGATGATTGCACAACTTTGTGAATGTATTAAAAGCCATTGAATTGCAGAGTTTAAAAGGTTAAGTTTTATGATGTGTGAATTAAACCTTAATTTAAAAAAATAATGCAGGATAAGAATCCCAAAGCTCCATCTCTTCAAAAAGTCACTTTCTAAATATGTGGCAAACTGAAATGGGAAATAATGTTAAGCAATTGATACAGTATAAGAAAACAGAATTCAAGACTTCTGGTTTCTGGTACAACATAGGAGTTTAGAAGTCACCACTCCATACTAACAACAAATAAAAAGCAGACCACTCCATCCTAACAACAAATAAAAAGCAGAACAAATTGAAGTATTCACAACTTTTCTTAGATGCAAAAGAGAAGTAAAGTCATGAGACAAACTGCTGCCCCCCAAATTGGAGAGTCTGGTAAGTGAATTCAAACAGTCACAACTTACAAGGTAGAAACTCACAAGCTGAAATCTTTACAGGAACCACTGATATGGTAGAAAAATCAGAACTATAATTGGTGAATTTTTGGAAGCTCAGAGTGAACAAATCTTACAGTAAAAAAACTTCAGGAAGACCTAGTTGTAGGAGAGCCTCATTCTTTTATGGCTTTTATCTCTAGGATATTGTACAGGTTCTTACAGTAAATATCAGAGAAAAATCCCCTAATGCTTCCAGCAAGGAACAGGGAAAGGAACTAATTTGAATACACTGGAACACACAGTTCTTCTTAAACAAGGTCTGCCCTCCGGAGAAATTATTTGACCAGAGCCTAATCTGCTAGAGTTTTATCAGAGTCCAGCTGACCTGGAGGAAGGGAAATGCACAACTCCAGCCCTTTCTAGCCTTCCATGTGGGAAAAGGGAAATAGCCATCTCCAGACCACTCAAGCCATACTGTTTCACCTAAGGTGGGGGGAAAGAAGACAGAAGTATTTGCGAAGTTCACAGTCCAGAGGGACAGACTGACTAAAAGACTGAGACGTCATCATAGGGCTGTAGAACACTTCCCCTTTCCCCATACATTATCCCCATGTTACTAAAGGCCTATTTACATAAGTTCCTTTCATCTAGTACATCTATGTTTGGCTATTTTTTAAAATTACAAGACATACTAAAATTAAAAAAACAAGTTGGAAGGGACAGAGCAAGCATTAGAAACAGACATGGCAGGGATGTTGGAATTATCAGACCAGAAACTTAAAACCACTATGATTACTATGCTAAAGGCTTGTGATGAGAAAATGGCTATTTTGAGTTGCTGTGTAGGCATTTTACAGTATAACAACCATGCTCACACCCAGAGTCTGGACATTGAGATAAGGATCTGAGCTTAGGATTCCTGCCACAAGTTCCTACTTTGCTTTTCCCAGGGCACCTTTTAAAATAACTACTTAGAGTTGAGCCCACAAAAAGTTAGTGACCTCAGCCCCAACCCCCTTATAAATAATAGGTGCTGTCTTCTATCTCTTGCTTGCCTGTAACCTGGGATGGAGGACCACCCTTCTCCCAGCTCACTGCACAGACTGCCTTCCTTGTTTCTGGGATTTGTAAGTAATAAATCTTGTGACTTTACTTCCTCTATGTGAGTGTTTTAAACTGCATCTTCAATCAAAATGTCCCCATGGTTTTCAATTCCCCAGAGTGGGAGCCCAGATGATGAGGGAGTTACCTGTCATGTGGATGGCTTGTGCCTCCTCATTCAGCAAGTCATAATCTGTATATTCTTAATTTAATACACCAGCTACAGGCCTACCAATACAAGGCTTTAATGAATAAAGTAGACAGCATGCAAGAACAGATGGGCAATGTAAGCAGAGAGATAAAAATTCTAAGAAAAAAACAAAAGGAAATGCTAGAGATAAAAAACACTGTGGGGCCTCCCTGGTGGCGCAGTGGTTGAGAGTCCGCCTGCCGATGCAGGGGATACGGGTTCGTGCCCCGGTCTGGGAGGATCCCATATGCTGCGGAGCGGCTGGGCCCGTGTGCCATGGCCGCTGGGCCTGCACATCCGGAGCCTGTGCTCCGCAACGGGAGAGGCCACAGCAGTGAGAGGCCCGCATACCGCAGAGAAGAAAAGAAGGGAGAAAAAAAAAAAAAAAAAAAACACTGTAACTGAAATGAAGAATTCCTTTGACAGGTTTATTAGTGTACTGAACATGGCTGAGGAAAGAATCTCTGAGTCTGAGGATATCTCAATAGAAACTTCCAAAATGAAAAAGAAAGACTGAAAAAAAAACCCCCACAATGCTCAAGGAGTACGGGACAACTATAAAAAGTATAACACATGTAAATGGGAATATCAGAAAGAGAAGAAAGAGAGAAAGGAATAGAAGAAATATTTGAAGCAGAAATAAGTGAGAATTTCCCCAAATTAATGACAGACATCAAATCACAGATACAGGAAGATCAGAGAACTCCAAGCAGGATAAATGCCAAAAACTATACCCAGGCATATCTTATTCAAATGGCAGAAAATCAAAGATAACTAAAAAGTCCCAAAAAAAGCCAGCAGAAAATATATCTTACCTGTAGCAGAAAAAAGATAAGAATTACATCTGACTTCTCCTCAGAATCCATGCTGGCAAGAAAAGAGCAGAGTGAAATATTTAAAGTGTTGAGAGAAAAGAATCAAAAACCATAATTCTGTACTCTGTGAAATTATCCTTCAAAAATGAAGGAAAATAAAGACTTTCTAACACAAACAAAATTGAGGGAGTTTGTTGCCTCCTTACAAGAAATGTTTAATAAAAAATTCTTCAGGGAGAAAAATTATACATCAGTAATTCAGATCAACATAAAGTAGCCACAAAAAACTTACAGCTAACATCATACTTAATGATGAGAAACTCAAAGCTTTCCTATTATGTACAGGAATAAGGCAAGGATGTCCCTTCTTACCACTCTTTTTCAAAGTTATACTGGAAGTCCTAACTAATGTAATAAGAAAAGGAAATAAAAGGTATACAGATTGGGAAGGAAGAAATAAAGCTGTCTTTGTTGGCAGATGACATAATTATGTAGAAAATCCAAAAGAATTGACAAAAATCTACTAGAACTGATAAGCAACTAAGGCAAGGTTTCAGGATACAAGGTTAATACACAAAAGTCAATCATTTTCTGTATACCCACAATGAATAAATGGAATTTGAAATTAAAAATACAATACCATTTATATTAGCACCCCCAAAACTGAAATGTTTAGGTATAAATCTAACAAAATATTACAATACCTTATAAGGAAAACCACAAAACTCTGATGAACAAAATGAAAGAACTAAATAAATGAAGAGATTTTCCATGTTCATGGATAGGAAGACAATATTAGTAAGACACCAGTTCTTCCTAACTTGATCTATAGATTCAAGGTAATCCCAATCAAAATCCCAACAAGTTATATTGTGGATATTGACAAACTGATTCTAAAGTTTATATGGAGAAGTAAAAGACCCAGAATAGCCAAAAAACTATTTAAGAACAAAATTGGACTACTGATATTATCCAACTTCAAGATTAATTATAAAGTTACAGTAAGTATGCCTGTGTGGCATTGGCCAAGAATAGGCAAATAGATCAATGGAACAGAGTCCAGAAATAGAACCACCTAAATATAGCTAACTGACCTTTGACAAAGGAGTAAAGGCAATACAATGGAGAAAGAATGTCTTTTCAACAAACTGTACTGGAACAACTGGACATTCACATGCAAAAAAATGAATCTAGACACAGACCTGATACACTTCACAAAAATTGTCTCAAGTTGGATTAGAGACCTAAAATAAAATGCAAAACTATAAAACTCCTAGAAGATAAAATAGGAGAAAACCTAGATGACTTTGGGTATGGCGATGACATTTTAAAAACAACACCAAAGTTACGATACATGAAAGAAAGAACTGATAAGCTAGATTTTATTAAAATTAACTTTTTCTGCTCTGAAAATGACACTATCAAAAGAATAAAAAGACAGGGCCAGAATGGGAGGAAATATTTGCAAAAGACATGTCTGATATACAACAAACTCTTAAAACTCAACAATAAACAGAAAACCCAATTTAAAAATGGGCCAAAGACCTTAACAGACACCTGATCAAAGAAGATGTACAAATGGCAATAAACATGAGAAGATGGCCATATCATATGTCATCAGGGAAATGCAAATTAAAACAACAAGATACCACTACACACCTATCAGAATGGCCCAAATTCCCGACTGACACTATTTTTATGTCACCAGATGCTGGGAGGATGTAGAGCAACAGGAACTCCATTCATTGCTGGTGGGAATGCAGAACGGTACAGCCACTTTGGAAGACAGTTTGGTGCTTTTTTACAAAACTAACGTATTCCTATCACATGATTCAGCAATCTTGCCCCTTGGTATTTACCCAAATGATTTGAAAACTTATATCCACACAGAAACCTGCACACAAATGTTTACAGCTGCTTTATTCCTAATTGCCAAAACTTGGAAGCAACCAGGATATGTTTCAGTAGGTGGATGGATAAAAACACTGTCAGACAATGGATTATTATTCAGCACTAAAAAGAAATGAGCTATCAAGCCATGTAAAGATGTAGAGGAAACTTAAATGCATATTACTAAATGAAAGAAGCCAATCTGAAAAGGCTACATACTGTATGATTCCAACTGTATGACATTCCAGAAAAGGCAAAACTATGGAGACAGTAAAGCGATCAGTGGTTGCCAGGGATTAGGGAGGAGGGTGAGATGAATAGGAAGAGCACAGAGGATTTTTATGGCAGTGAAACTACTCTGTATACCATAATGGTGTATACATGTCATTATACATTTGTTCAAATCCACAGAATGTACAACACCAAGAATGAACCCTAATGTAAACTATGGTCTTTGGCTGATAATGATGTTTCAATGTAGGTTCATCAATCATAACACATGTACCACTCTGATGGAGGATGTTGATAACAGGGGAGGCTATACATGTGTGGAGGCAGAAAATACATGGGAAATCTTTGTACCTTCCTCTCAATTTTTCTGTGACCCTAAAACTGGTCTAAAAAACTAAAGCCCTTAAAATACAAATACACATATATATACTATTATACATAATTATATTAAATTATATAAATAAACCATATAATAGTATAAATATAAAACACTATAATATATACTATTATTTTTATTTCCTCATAATCATTTCTTCTTAACAAACAAACAAAACCCCAGAAAATTCAATAGGCCTAGAAACAAAGCACATGTTCCTTCAGGGCCTGGGGATCACAACATTGCATCTCTAGGGAAGGAAATGTAATGGGGATCCAGCTGTGGAGATAGATAGATAGATATATAATAATGCTATAATAATATAGCCAGTATTTATTGGGTTTGAACCTTTAGAGATAACCAAACAGAAAACTTAGAAGTGGTTGCAGATAGAAGGTAACTGTGGACTACAATAAAGATAGAGGAAAGGGTAAGGGCACTGATATTCTCATTTTACAAGAGAAGATCAAGAAATAATACCAAAAGTTGAAGGACAAGAAATAGATGCTTACATAGATTAAAATTTCAAAGGTAAAAAAATAAAAGAATTACAAATATAAATACTGAAACATCAGAAGAAGAGGAGGGGTAATGAATCCAAAGACATATTATGTTTTATGTTGGGAAGTCAATAGACATGAAGTTGGTAGATCAATAAATAAATACAGCTATAAGCACATTACCTATAGTTTTTTTTTCTTAAGTGGCCACTTGGAGAATAAAACACAAAGTATATTTCTTCTGACAACAGAAGTGCAGGTGGAGAAGGAATAAACAGAAAACTACTGCTTCCAGAATTTGTTCTCTACTGCTCTGATGCCATGTACTTGAAGTAGTTTAGTTAAAAGGAGTTAATGGGAGCTTCATGAGTTACTGGATCAGTGGTGAAGGAGAAAGGAATGAAGGCTGACCTTGTTAGAGCCCAAGTGATTGGGAAAGGGAAGTCAAAGACACAGAAAACCAAGATATGAAATTGGTAACTGATTTGAGGGAAGAAGATAAGGACACTGGGAGATGCAGTAAGAATACAAGTGGTTAAATAAGTGTCTAGAAAAAATCTGGAGTAAAATATGAATTTGAGAGACATTTACATATATGTAAGAGTTAAACTGATAACAACAAAAGTTTGAAGAGGAAAACAAAAAAGAAAGAAAAAATTTTAGAAGCATCTCAGTTAAATTTAGAGCACCCTGGTGAAAGTGCAGGAGGAAGAAGAAAGAGAAATGCTATAGTGTTAATGGGGTCCAAGGAATGAGAAAGTTCACCAAAATGTGTCCACAATTATAAACACTGACTCCATCAATGATAATCAAAAGAGCAGAAAATACAAAGAAGCCTCTGGCATTCACAGACAATACTTAAAAAAGGCTCATGGAAGTTGAAAGCTGATCCATGGCTTTCCTCACTATTTATAATTGGCTGTCTCACAACACAGTTGAAAAAAACTGCTATTTATGATTTTAACTGCATAACACATTAAACAAAACAAAACAAAAACATTCTGCTAACTCTATTCTAAATCATACTCATCTATTGTGATTGGCTCCAAAAGCATACCATTTGGGAGAACAAATACATGCAATCACAAAAAGCTTAAAGCTAATTTTTCTTCAAACCCAGTGAGGTAATCTTTGGGAATCACATCAGACAACATTGCTATGAAAAAAAAACTTGGAAATATTCACATTTTGCTTATTTTTATATGAAACTTTGTGCACCATTCACCTAGGATCTCCAGAGAGAAGGCATGCAATCATGAGTGTCATGGAGTTAGTATGAAAAGAATGTTTACTATGGTAAAGGTCTCAAGTTACAATCTACAGTTTGAAGGAAATGTGCATTTGAAGATGAAACCAGGGGGCCTTATGCATAAATTATAAACACAAATATTTTTGTTTCTCAGTGATCATATCAAAAGCTCTGTTTTTTGCTTCATCAATCTAAGCTTCACCAGCTTAAAATTCTGCCATGCCCATCCTCCTCCAGCTATTGTCTTCTCTCTGTAAAGGCCACACATATTTAGAGCTGCCTAAAGTGGTCTCATTTTCCTACTTCTAACTGACTCCCCAACCCTTCCAGTTTTCTTCTATTCCATCACTCCATCCAAGTAGCTCTTGCTAATATGAGTTAAAGGCCCTGATGTTTCAGTGCTTCCTATTTCATCTATTATGCTACATTCAGCACCTTGAATCTGTCCTTCATTCTTGAAATACTTTCTTCCCTTTGTTTTCAAGACACAGCACTTCTCTGTCTCCCTTGCAGGAACATAGTCATCTACCAGGTTTCAATTACCCATCTATAAGCCCAATACTGTAAAATCTCACCCATATGTACAACTATCTCCTCAACACTTAACACTTGCATGACTGGGGCATCTCAAAATCGATCTTATGTTATTCACCCCTGAGCCTGATTCTTCGTTTCCTGTCTCAATGAATGGATCCACTATCCATTAAAGTATGCAAGCCAAAAAACCCAAAACTGTCTTTGACACCTTCTCCATCCCCTTGCTGTATTCAACGGGTCACTGATTTTGCTTTCTAAATGTCTCTTGAATCCACACAGCTCTCTTTCTCCACTATCACCCATTAATCCAGGCTGCCATGGTCTCTTACCTGAAGCATGCTAGGGTAGGTTCCTTTGTTATCTCTTCCTATAGGCTTTTTCTTTCTTTCAGAGCATTTATCTCAGTTTGTAATTACACAGCTAATTTATGAATCCCAACCCCCTGCCCCCGCTATTGTTTACAATGCCAGCCTCCTAACAGGTCTTTCTACAATCACATAGTATTCCTTCCAAACTATAACATTTTCCCCATTTGCAGGGAGAGTCATCTTTTACAAAGTGTAAATCTGACCTTGCTCACAACCCTAGTTCTATCAAGCCCTTGCTAAAACTCCTTCAGTGTTTTTGCAGTGTTTCTAGGCTGCAGACCAAAATTCTTAACACGTTCAACCAGGCCCTGCATGGTCTGCCCCTGTCTATTGCTCAGTCTCACTTCACACAACTCTCCTCTCACTCTGGGCTCTGCCACGCTGACATTCTAATTCTTCAAATGGGTCACACTTGCCCCCACCCCACCACAGTGCCTTTGCACATGCTTACCCCTCCTCAGCCTTGTTTACCCAGTTACCTACAGAGTCTTCAGCTGTGGCTCAACTACTACCTTTCAGAGAAGCCTTTCCTGACATATGCTAGGGTAGGTTCCTTTGCTCTCTGCTCCCGTAGGCTGTTCCTTTCTTTCAGAGCATTTATCTCAGGCTGTAATTTCACATTCAATCATGCAGTTATTTTATGAATGCCCTTCTTGCCCATTAGTCTGTAAGCTCCATGAAGTCAGGAGCTTCTTTGTTTGCTTGCCATCTTATCTCCAGCTCCTGGCAAAGCTCCTGATGTATAGGGTGCTCAGTAAATATTTGTTGAATGACTATATGCATGAGTAAATAGATTGGGCTTAAAAATAAGTATATGGCTCAGAAGTCAATCCCTCATACCAATTCAGACCTGACTTTCCCCATCTTTTAGCTTAAAATACGTTCTGTTTATTTTTTTCTTATACATCTACAGCCATTAAGATTGTTCACCAAAAAGAAATGTTACAGTGCCCATGAATATATTATCTTAATTTCAGACCAACAGAGAATAGTGATGACATGAATACAAGGTTTTTCATACAAATGTTTTAGATAATGCCAAATAGATCCTATAGCTAGACTAAGGGCCTGCTTATATGACTTTCAGAGACATCTGGGTAAATTACTGATCCTTGTTCTGGTCCTACTTCATAGAATTCAGGAACGCATTTGGGGTCAGTCCTCTTTTGCCTGGGGCTAGAGGAGGGAAAATAGAAGGTTTCAAAATAAAGGGTGAAATGTCTGTTATGACTTGAGTAGACTTTAGTCTGGCAATCAAATGTTCTAAAACTCCATAACTGATGACCTATCCCCAGCCGAGATGCAGAGCCAGCACCATAACTTGTAAGGCCCAGTGCAAAATGAAAATTCAGGGACCCTTGTTCAGAAATCAAGATAAAAACGTTTTCTTTCCTTCTGCAGTCTCTCAATTGACCTGTCATTGTGGGCTTTTGTTGTTAGTTTGCTATTTAATGTTACTCTCCCTTGGACACAAAGGGGTATTTCTGGTGCCTAGGTCCCTCCCCTGTGACTGGGTGAGGCACAAATGCCCCAAACTGGCCTTCTCCACTCCCAGGTCTCCACCGGGGATGGAAGGCAACATCAGTCACTGAATGGGACAGGAGAGCAGGTGGCAGAGAACCCAATCTGGGGAGGCAGGGAGGTGACAGGAGATGGGACTTCACATGAGCTCCAAGTCCCCAATGCACATTTCATCATCCTATCCGACTTTACTTGTAACACACAAATTCAAAGATAAATTATTAAGAATTTTAAGATTGTGCCTATAGAGCATTAAATCCCAAGTGCAGAGTCCCATTCTGAGTGCGGGTCCCATGCAACTAACTGCACTTGTCACACACCCATGAAGCTGGCCTCTTGCCCAGGTGAGATGGTATCGAGCCTAATTCAACATTACAAAGAAGGGTGGAACAGAAGGGGAGGAGTGATGCTCCCAGAAAGTACAATATACCCTCAGACATTCAGACATCACCATCTGAAACTCTGTGCTCATAGGTGCTTCCTGCCACAGGACAAGAAGATTTGTGCCTTTTGGGGAAAATGTCGTGGATCTCTGCTGAGTAACTTAACTCTACTAACTTTGTCGTGTATCACTCAGATAAGTGCACCTTGTGTAATTTATCCAAGTGTTGTCAGTGTCTGGTGTTCCCTCAAATCTAGCAGACATGCAGCCAAGAACCTGTTTATTTAAGAATTAATCTAGAGCATATGCTCTCTTAGGGCAGGAATGATCATCATCTTAACTTTAATTTACAGTATTTTGCATAAGTTGATGTCCAATAAATGTTTCCTGAGTTGAAATAATGGTGACTGCTCTTCAAATTACTCTATACCTAAGATAAAAGTCAACTTTTTAAAAGTGGATGGTAACTAGAACTGTCAGACAAGTCAATCTATTTGGTGTATGAATGTGTATGTATGTGTGTGTGCACACACACACACACACACACAGAGTCTTAATTCTATACATTTGTTCTCAGAAGTTCAGTGTGGCTATCAGGACCAATCCTACAAATAAACAGATTGAAAACTCCCACAAAGTCTTAATCAGAAGGAAATCTATTTCAAGGAGGTCCTGGTTAAAATGCAAAATAACTAAAATAATATTTACAAAGAATATTTAAATAACATGGAGAAGAGTTTATGGTATAATTAAATGAAAAACCAAGAGGAGCTAATATAATACTTCAAGTCTTCAAAAGAGACCATTTACTTACATACACAAAGTAAAAAGATTGGAAGGAAATGTTATCCAACAATACTAGCATTTGTCTCTAGGTGTATAAGATTATGAGGGACTGAGGGGATTTTTTAAATTTATTTTTTGTATTTCTTAAAATACAAAAAATTTCTCCCTCAATAAGCATATGTTGCTTTTATAATCAGAAAAATATATAAAAAGCAAAGCTTTGAAAGAATAACTTTGTCCTTTAAACCAGTAGCTAAAAAAATTTTTTAATAACAAAGGGTGTTTGTCATCAATAACATGGTCCCCCAATATATTTGAAAAACTAAGTGGAGACCAGCTTCCTTAGGCAGTTTAAATCTTTATCACCAGGCAGAAAATACTTCATTGTTTGGAAGTAGTCCTGAAGTGTTGCTTAGAAACTAGCTTATTTGAGTCCAAATCCCATCCAGTGATTGTGAAATAGGCATGTAAAGTGGCCTTTTATCCCATTTCTCTGATTCATATTTTATTCAAGATATTGGTATTATTTAAGTAATTCTTGGTTGTGCCTCAGTAGCAAATAAATCCTGCAATCTCAGTGGCTTACCTGCAAGGGTTATTTATTTATTTATTTATATCAATCCAATGCAAATCGGTTGGGCAAGCAGTGACTTGGGGCCCCAGGCTCTTCAATGTTGCAACTCCAGCATCTTGGATTTCTCCAGTTACAGAGATAAAAGAGAGAAAGAGATGGTAGTGCCACACTGGTCCTTAACTGCCCTGGCCAAGAAACCATCTCTTTACATATATACTTTTTTGCCTGAAGGAGTCACATTGTTCCCACCCTAACTGCAGAGACTGGGAAATGTAGAAATGTGCAAGAATATTTGGTTATTATTAACAGTGTCTGTCACAATATTTAATTTTAAATTTCAAATAATGTTAAAAAAGGACATAAGATTTACCACAATACGACAAAGTTTAAGAGAGGTTATAAAACACTATATTAGCAAAAAGTAATTTTTTAAAGATGAATGTACTTGAAAAACTTCTAAGAGGATATGACAAGACAGATTATTGATATGAAGTGGGGTTGAGGGTGAGATTAAATAGAGTTAAAAGCATGAAACGATACCCTAAGATCTACTTACCATCCTCTGATTTCTAGAGGTTCTATGTTGAGACAAAAGAAAAAAAGTGGGGCTTTTAAAATGTCCCACCAGAAGCTGAGAGTTGCCACAGTTTGTTACAAGATTTTATTTGATTTATGCTGCTTACAATAAACTTCAAAGAGATTCATGCCAATGATTCCTAAATGTCACATAAACACAACTGTATATAAACATCAGTCTGGAACTCTAGCAACCTGTACAGATCTGGTGGATATTCAGCAGAACAAACTAGCAAAGGACTTTACTCTCAAGCCTTCACAACTGAGCATAACTTTGTCCATTTTTCTACTTATTTAGTAGAGTGCCCATTTAATGTTTCTATTTTCAGGCAGCAATGTATGTTCTCCATGGTTTTACACATCAGTTTAGATTTCTCAAGAACATTGTGAATTTACGAGAAAGACTGTTTTCCAATCAAGTACACTGTGCCTAGTATTGTGCTCTGTATACTCCGCAGTCTTCTATAAATGTTGGAGATGGATGCATAAGTATTGTAAGTAAAATCAATGGGAGACACACTTGAAATATGATTCTGATAATGTATGTGCATGAAATAATTTTTAAAATGTGGCCTCATTCCTATTACTTGGATTAAGTGCATTAGCGCCAAAATGTGAGATAAGTGGTTCCCATATCATACTGTACTATAAGTGGCCAAGAAAGATTTAAGGTAGAATAATGCTTAACCAAGTTATATTTTTCAGATATTTGTAAAGGATGATCCTTGCTCTTCCACTTTAACAATAGGAGGGGGGGAGGGAAGGAAGGGAGGAAGGGAGGAAGGGAGGAAGGGAGGAAGGGAGGGAGGAAAAAGTCTGTTTTGCACTATTTAAAGAGCAGTTGGTACTGTCTTTAGATCATGGGTCTTCAACTTTGTTCTCCTTATTGCCATCCAGACAGTATAAAACCATTGAGAGCAAACTACAGAATTCTTATTTGTTGTTAACTAGACAATGTGAAATCAATAGCTTTATTCATTAAGGGATGGAACCTCTGAATAAATGATTTTGTTTGGCTCTTATTAACTTACTAGCCTCTTGAAAAAGAATGAATCATCAGTTTACTTCATCAAGAAATCTCTAAGAAAGTTTAAGTTTAAATAGCTTTTGAACCTAAAATGGCCAAAGATGTAAGCCACCTGAGCACATCCTTTAATAATTTTATCTTGGTTCAGAATGACTCAAATTATTATATGAATGAAGGAGTTGCTCCATCATTTCAACTCCCTTATCTTGGACACACTGCTGAAACAATTAAATTTAACTTCCAATCGTGGGGAATTAAATAGGCATGATTTGGTAAGAGCCCTGCTCCAATTTTTTTCTTTCTCCTACAATAAGTCAGTGAAGTTTATAACTGAAACCAGTCTCACAGACCTTTGACTCTGCCATTTTCTCAGCACAAATGTTCCTGCACTATTGCTCCGCTGTTCTGGAACAGATGACGTGCCACTCACAGGACAGTCTTTACACTGCTAAACCTCTCATAACTGTGTGGCAGAATTAAGAGCTTCTCTGACGTCCTAAAAGCAGAGAGGGCTGGGGCCAATTACATGCTTGGGGGCTGTATTTTAAGTGTCTGTTTACCAGTCTGTTTCCCACATTAAACTGTGAGCAACAAGAGAGAGTCCCTTGTAAGCATCATTGTGTTCTATTTCCAGCATGTATCTCAACACTGACAAATGTTTAATTCCTTCTTTTTTTTTATTTGAAAGGTGCTCATGGAATACTAAATTTTAGTTAAATCAATACATTCAGAAGTCATGGGGCAGAAACAAGCATGTAATTAAGTTATTTGAAGACTTTCTCCCTTCTATCCAAATTTTTTTCCAAATGCTAGTCATCTAACAAAAGGATCTCCTCCTTGTGTTCTTGGCCTTAGCTAATGTTGAAAAATAGAAAAGGAGATTATCTCAGATAAACCATTGCCATGAACTCAAGCTGCATGAAGAAAGCTAGGAGGAGCTGAAAAGACTTGGAAATTTTAAGTTATTTTACTCAAAAAAAAAAAAAAACTACTAATACGTGACAAACCGCAGCAATGCATTTGATGCTAAAATTCCTACTCATATTTGCAATCCACATTTAGTTTTTGGATAGCAGTCCTCTCCCTCTCCTAGTCTCCTTCCTGTCACGCACTTTCCTAGATGCAACAAGACTTCTGTTTTGAAGTTTTCTACTATGGAAGGAGCTAAGTCCACTGAGCTGGGAGCATTAAAAAAAGAAGAAGAAGAAAAGGGAAAAAAACTGCCACAGCCTGTCACTCAAAACAGGAATGAAACCTGGAAGTGTGTTAATTAATTCTAGATGTCTGTTTCCCTTGAACATGTCCTCTTGGCCAGTTTCCACATCATTCATACACATGAAATACATAACACTGTAAGATACGAAATAAGATTGACAGAGAAAATAGGAATTGAAAAAGAAAATATTTGTCCATAAGACATTTGACTGGAAATAGGGAGACTCACCTCCTATTAAGAAGCTGCGGCCGTGATCTCAGCCTGGAGCGATGCCCGCCAGCACTCGACTCTAGCCCAGTGGTTACTGAACGCCACCATGCATTAGACTCAGCTGGAGAGCTTGCTAAAACACAGTTAAAACACAGATTGTAATTCAGAAGGGCTGGGATAGGACCAAGAATTTGCATTTCTAACAGGCTTTCAGGTGGTGCTAATGTTGTTGATCCATGGACCACACTTTGAATCGCACTGCTCTAGACTACAGAGTTAAAAATAACAAAACCAAAAACTATTTTCACTAAGAATCAAAAGGATATAACAATGTCTAGTTGTAGGAATAAGATGCCAAATTTTTTAGCTTAATGGTGGTGTCATTGACCTGCTTGGAAAATTAAAAAGAAAACCAGTAAGAAGAGTGAGAGATGAGTTTTGTTTTTATAAATGCTGGATTAGAGGTGACATCAGGATATCTATATGTCCATGACCTGTCAGAGGGCAGGAAATGGATGGCTGTCACAGGCATAGAGTTAGAATTCAGGTTTAAAGATAAATATTTGTGAGTCTCATCAACTCAGTAGCTAAACCCAAGAGCCCATAAAGACTGGGGTCTGGGGAGAAACCAGAGAGCTATGCACAGAACCTCAAAGAATTCAATATTACGGGTTAGGAGAATAAAAGACATCAAAGGAGGGCTTCCTTGGTGGCACAGTGGTTGAGAGTCCACCAGCTGATGCAGGGGACGTGGGTTCGTGCCGCGGTCCGGGAAGATCCCACATGCCGCGGAGCGGCTGGGCCCGTGAGCCATGGCCGCTGAGCCTGCGCGTCCGGAGCCTGTGCTCCGCAGCGGGAGAGGCCACAACAATGAGAGGTCCGCGTACTGAAAAAAAAAAAAAAAAAAAAAAAAGACATCAAAGGAGAGAGAAGGGCTGGTTACAAGGATTATGATGGAAGAAGAGGAGCCAGTAGATGAGTGAGTGCTGCAGGCATTTAAGGAAGGGAGTTATGTTTATTAACAAGTGGTCTCTGCTGAGTGTTTCAAAGAGAATGAGGAGGATGAAGACCAAAGAGAGACGCTCCAAGATTAGGCTTTATAGTCCCTGAAAAACTCCTGAAAGCATTGTATCAGCTGCCCGGAGCAGAATCCAAACTGCAGATGGTTAAGAACAAAACGGGAAAAGAAAAAGCAAGGCAGTCAGCACGATTAAAAGGGAGAATCGTATTGAACATAAACTTTGTTTACAGAACTAGGAGTCGGTGACATGTGTGATGTTTACAACTTCCTTTTTCTTTTTCATTTTAAATTTCCAAAGAGCCATGTATAGGTTGTGGTAGGCTAGAAAATGGTTCCTCGAAAGAGAGCCACATCCTAATCCCTGAAACCTGTGCACGTTACCGTCCATGGCAGAAAAGGGTCTTTACAGATGTGATTAATTTAAGGGTCTTGGGGAGAGTAGCCTGGATTATCCAGCTGTCTCCTAAATGCAGTCACAGGTATTGTTATAAGAGGGAGACAGAAGGACATTTCATACACCAGAACAAGAAAGTAATGCGACAAGCGAAGCCAAGATGTTATGCTGACAAAGGCTATGCTGATGGAGGAAGAGGCCACGCAACAAGGAATGCAAGGAAGCTTGCTCCAGAAGCTGGAACGCACAGAGGGAGAGTGGTCCTGCTGACAGGATGTCAGTACCTTGATTTCAGCGTCTGAGCCTCCAGAATTGTAAGGGAATAAATTGTGTTGCTTTAAGCTACCAAGGTTGTGGTACCTTGTCACAGCAACCAGAGGAAACTAATATACAGGTCAATACTCAATATTATCTGGCAATAAATTTAGTCCATTCAGTCACCTACTCAGACCAAAAAAAAAAAAACCCACTCTGAGAAACTATGAGATATTTCTCAGTGGAGGGTCATGATATTTTATTCCTCTTCTCTCACCCAATTTGGTAAGAAATAGATTTGCTCTGTTGCATGAACTTGGAGGCTATCACTATTTAAATAATTTGAAAAATTAGAAGATATGGATTCTATCCTCTAAAATTTTAGCTTTTTAAAAAAACAGGGTAGCCAAAACGGGTTGTCCAACTAGCAATTTAATCAGAACACATGCCAGAAAGTACAGTCATCAGTATTTCATAACACAGATGATGAGATGAAAATCTCATTTTCCCAGGAACCATTTTTTTAAAAAATCAATGAAAACAATTCTGACAGGAAAAAAAATGAATGCTCGCTTCGGCAACACATATAGTAAAATAGGAAAAAATGAAATTTAAGCATAGCTAGGAAATTCCAGAAAATCAATGTTGTATGGAAACTGAGAGTTTTGTCTAAAAAAAGATACTTTGTATTCAATAGTACTCTTTAAAAAAAATCATCACTTATAGCAACTCAACAAAAAAACAACTCAATTAAAAAAATGGGCAAAGGAATCAGATAGACATTTTTCCCAAGATATATTAATAGCCGATGAGCACATAAAAAAATGTTTGACAGTACTGACCATTAGGGAAATGCATATCAAAACCATAATAAAATACTACTTCCCACCCACTAGTTATTATTAAAAAAAAAAAAAAGAAATGTTGGCAAAAATGTGAGGAAATTGGAACCCTTGTGCATTGCTCATGGGAACATAAAATGGTTCAGTCACTATGAAAAACAGTATGGCAGTTCCTCAAAAAATTAAACATAGAATTACAGGTTAAGGCTCAGCCCCACAAGACTGCCCCCCACTTCAGATGCCAGTCACAAGTCTGGGCCTCCCCTACTTCTGGACGACTGGCTATAAATCAGAGATTCCCACAGCCCTTTCCTTAGGTCAATAATTTGCTAGAATGGTTCACAGAACTCGGGAAAACCCTTTACTTACTATTCCAGGCTTATTGTGAAGGGTAGAACAAGATAGCCAGATGGAAGAGATGCACAGGGCAAGCCACAGGGGGTGGGCAATACAGAGCTTCTATGCCTTCTCCAGGACTGCCACCTCCCAGCACCTCAATGTGTTCACCAACCCAGAAGCTCTCCCTTTGTTTAGGGGTTTATGGAGGCTCCATTGCATAGGCATGATTGATTAAATCATTGGCCATTGGTGATTAACTCAATCCCCAGACTCTCCACCCTCCCAGGAGGTCAGGAGTGCGGCTGAAAGTTCCAACCCACTAATCACTTGGTCAGACCCTCTGGCAACCTGCGCCCTCCTCTGGGAGAAACCTCATTAGTGTAAAGTTAGGTGCAGTGAAAATAACAAAAGCTGCTTCTCCTCACCACTAACACTCTAGAAGGAAGGGTTTCACAAGATTTGCTCCAGGAACTGGGAACAAAGACCAAATGTATATTTCTTATTATACATAATATCGAGAGGCAACCGGAATCCAGATGTCAGCACTATTGTCATTTACTCCCATGATTAAATCAATATTTCTCATGCCGGAGTTCTCCCTGGTGAGCATGATTTTGCCTGTCTCTGACAGTGAAAGCATTTAATGAGTGCCTGTCCTCTGTATATCTGCGTAAGATGAGATAATGATTCTTTCTAGGGTTTTGATCATTAAATGGGAGAACACAAGGCATACAATTAGAATACAAAGGCATTCCATAAGTTAGCTACGTGTATGTGTAAGGTATTTTTAAATTTAATTTTTATTTTATTGGAGTATAGTTGATTTACAATGTTGTGTTAGTTTCAGGTATATGGCAAAGTGATTCAGTTACACACATATATATACATATATATCCCTCCTTTTTCAGTTTCTTTTCTCATATAGATTATTACAGAATACTGAGTAGAGTTCCCTGTGTATACAGTAGGTCCTTGTTGATTATCTGTTTTATATATAGTAGTGTGTATATGTTAATCCCTAACTCCTAATTTATCCCTTCCCCCAAACCTTTGTATAAGGTATTTAATTGGACATTTTCTGTGTGCAAAACTTAATCCCCCAGCAACCCTATATGAAACTTTTATCCCAATTTTACTGACAAAGAAACTGAGGCTTAGAAAGGTTAAATAGATTTTCCTAGGTCACAAGACTGATTTTATCCCAAATCTGTGGAATTCCATTCCTTCATTTACACCATCCTTTACCCTACAGCTAACAACCTGAGAAAGACAACACTGTTGGAAATATCTGATGTGCATTAAAACCAAAAATCTTTTAAATGTTAATATTACTTAAATGGAATAATAAATTGGTTTGCCCTCTACAAAGGTTATTTTAGTAATACATAGCAAAAGACTCAGAGTTTTGTGCTTTCTCTTTACCTGAGTCCATTAATTGGAACCTAAAGAAAAATAAAAGATGTTTGTGAGGATTTAGGCACAAAAATCTTCACCAGAATTGTCAATAATTGTGAAATATTGGAAAGCAATCCAACATACCTAATAGGAATCGATTAAAGACTCTGACAGAATGTTATGCAAGTATAAGAGTCTTATAGACATATATTTGACACATCAACACATAAAAATAACATAAACAGAGTGGACTTCTATGCACTCATAAAATAATCTAGAAACATATATCCCAAAAAGTGAACAGTTATCTCTAGGTCAGATGGGATATAAGTGGTCATTTTCTCTTTTGCTTATCTGTATTTTCTAATTTTTCAAAAATAAATATATACTACTTATCTACTAAAAGCATGGCTTAAAATGCTTTTCCTAAAGGGATGACTAGTAAGATATTAAATAAAGAAAAATTGGGGGAAATGATCATTCTGAGAAAATAACTGATAGAATTATAAGTATTTATGGGACGTTTCTATGATCAATAAAATTCTATATTGACATTCTTTTGTTTGTTTGTTTTGGCCACACCCTGCAGCACTCTGGATCTTAGTTCCCTCACCAGGGATCAAACCAGTGCCTCCTTCATTGGAAGCATGGGGTCTTAACCACTGGACTGCCAGGGAAATCCTGATAAAATTCTAAAATGGAAATTATGGAAGGGAATTAACAAGGAAAGATCAATAGGGTGCAATTTGAGAGAAAGCTCAGAGATCTAAGTGGGATAAGTTGACAAGAAGGTGGCAGTCCTTCCCTAGCTTTACTTGACTTCACGTATAGCGCAAGACAACATCCTAACCAATCCCTGAGCAGCAAAGTGGTATAAATCAGTATTTCCAAAGTGTTTCTGAGGAGAACACAAGTCCTACCAGACAAATGGGAGTGATAAGAGTCTATAGTCAGATAAGACTGTGAAGTGCTTGGCTTTAAAAAGTTAAACCACTTTCTTTACTGCAGGACTCCTCAAACCCTTGGATATGCTTTATGCATTGTCAGTCACCAAAAGACTGATCTAGCATGCATGCAGCATTCACCAAATAAATGGAATTACAGAACATTGTTTTTGTGGCTTCTTTCTCAAGAATAGTATTCCCAGAAACACTTTGGAAACAGATTTAAGAAACAGGAAAAGGAGCTGCTTCAGTAAGAATAAGACTCACCAAGAAGAAAGTGAAATGGATTCATAAAGTTTAATAGAGATGTTTTCAAAAAGTGTCAGGCAGAACCCAATAGAAGAAATGAGGAGGCTGTGACTGTTAAAAAAGAAGAGAAAGATCCAGTGCAGGTTAAAACCATCAGATTCTGATGTGGTTCAGGAAAGACTTTATTGAGCTGGTTCAGAGCTTCAAAGCCTGTGTCCTTGACTGACCCGGACTGACCCTTTTCTTCTCTTCTCTCTAGGCTGTCCTTATTCAAATACCTAATACAAAGTAATATGATAAATATCCTGTTGTGTAAACAGGATATTAAAATAGGACTCCTAAGTCTGTTTTGGCTGACACCTCAGAGTGATAGGTGTCCACTATTGCCACACCCAAGCAATAGAATAGCAAGGTTGTGGGGGGCCTGAAAAGAGGTAACAAAGAACCAGTTGTGTAACACTTGGCTTACCAAACACTTCTAGCCTTTTAGAAAAGAATAGGAAGCTAAATGGCAAGAAGATGTCTTTAGAGAGAACTGTTGGTGGCTTATGAGCCTAGGGAAGTGGGTCCTTAACTTTCCTCAAACCACATGAGAGGATCTTCAAGACCATTTGAAGGGCTTGACATGGATGCCTTTAGTTTGGGATACACAGTAGAGTCCCCAGCTAAGTGTCAGACACCAGGCTAAAAGTGCGAGGCTGTGGCTGGAGCCCCTGCTCTGAAGACAAAGCAGGCATGAAAGCTGCACTTAGCACAGTCTATCTTAGCTCATGCTGTTATAACATAATACCATAAACTGCATGCCCTAAACAATAGGCATTGACCTCTCATAGTTCTGAAGGCTGGGAAGTCCAAGATCCAAGTGCCAGCCCAGTCCAGTTCTAGTGAGGGCCCTCTTCCTGGCTTGTAGATGGTGCCTTCTACTGTGTCCTGACATGGCAGAGAGGAAGAGGAAGCAAGTTCCCTGGTGCCTCTTCCCATATAATCCCATCATGGCAGCTCTGCCCTCACAACCTCATCTAAACCTAATTGGCTCCCAAAAGCCCCGCCTCCTAATACCATCACACTTAGGGGTTGGGGGGCTGGGGGACACAAGCATTCAGTTCCTAGCAGTCTGCAATCCCAGTGTTAGCACTCCTCCTGGGCTAGAGATGGCCAGGTGTTAGAATCTGACCAAGAGGGCTGCCTGGAAGGATGAGGACTTCAGCACAAAAAAACTAAAGTTGTACTGCCAGGAGTTTTTACGTAACCAGGAGGAATTTTACGTAACCAGCTGGAGAAAATGTATTGATGTTAGTTATTGAACCACAGATAAGGCGTTGCTAGCGTTTGGTGGGGAGGAGGTCCCTGAGACCCACAGAACTGCCTCCCCCACCCTGCCCCCGTGAGGGGCAGCTTTATTCACCATGGCTAGAGGAAGCCAACGTCTTCATAAATCGGGACCAGTCAAGTAAAACCTTCCTTGCTCCTTACCCTTTTCTCCACTCCTCGTATTTCAAACCTGGAAGGATTCGAAGTCTAGGCTACAAAGTGAGGGGAAGGAAAAAGAAGCTGGCATGCAGAAGACAGAAACAAAAATGAACAGATCCTACCCCTCTGACTGAAGTCTGGAGCGGAGGTAGAGGAGAAGTTTTAACTTAGTTCTGACTATTTCATGACTCTCCGTATTTTATTCACTGAAATGAGATTCTTTGAATAGGAATAGAAGGCTTACTATCTGAGCATGAGATTTCAACTAGAGATAAAGAGAAAACTATCTTCACAGAATGGATGAGGGGTGGATAGTACACGAATAAAAGTACTTTTGATTACATCTTAACTGTTTTGCTCCTTCAACGTACAAGTTCAACTTATAACCCTTAAGAAGGATTAAACTGGAAGTTCATTTTTATTCCTAACTTGTTTTGTAAGACCAACTGCCTCTGTCTCCTTACTACCCATTACTCCTTATAATCTTGAAACTCATTTTCTGTAGAAACTGCCAATACCAGTTATTGGTGGGGTCTGTCAAATAATGTTTAAATTCCATTATAATGTACACTGTTTCAGAAAAATCAAATCCAGCCCCATGTTAGAAGAATGATATATGGTGACACAGTTGGTTTTATCCAAAAAAAAAAGCAAGAATGATTTCATATCAAGGCATTATTAATGTAATTCATCACATCAGGTGGTCAAAGGAGAAAAAAATATTGTAAAATTCTTTAAATCATTATAGATTTTAGCAAATCTTGGGAAATGAAGAAGAGTAATACCTTCTTGTGATAAAAATCTCAAACTTTCCATGTCACCAACTTATTCAATGATTGAACACTAATGTCATTTTCTTCAAAGTCAGAAACAACTTATGGTTTGGGAATCAATAAAAGATTAAGGATATAGAATAGAAAGCCTAAAAGAAAGATTCAAATATAAACAAAGAAATCTGGACAGTATCATTTCAAATCAATGGGAAATTGATAGGGACATTAATAAATGGCATTGGAACAATGGCTAACTTTTCAGGGAAGAAAACAGAAGACCACTTCAAATACTTTTCCCACAGATTTAAGATATAGATAAAAAATGATCATAAGTACCACTAGAAACTATAGGTCCATATTATCTTGGGGCAGAGAAAGCTCAGCTAATAAAAGGTAAAAGTCACATACACATAGAAGGATATATTTGACTATAGAAATTTTTTTCTATACAACAAAAGTTACCGTAAACAAATGCCCACTAGGGGGCATTCCTATGAAAGAGGCCTAGGGACAAGTAACCACAGCAGATCTATTCTCTGTCACAAGGTAGAATCCAACCATTTCAGACTCCATCACTCAAAGTAGAGGACTGAATAGTCATCGGATTCTGCATGTGGACCTGGCCGGGTGTTTTGCTTCCACCCACCTCTGATAAAGACTAGCGTCTGGGTTACACAATCATGAGATGCTGTGATAAAGAGCTGGCAACACAACACCCTAATTACTTCCAAGACAATTAAGTAAACATAGTATCATTTCATGGTGTAGCTGGGGTAGGGAAATAATTCTCTACTATGGTTGCACATTAAAAGCACCTAGAAGACTTTTAAGTCATGTGATATAGGAAGAGCAGGACCTACCCCAGACCTACCCCTAATCCAATTCACCTGAAGTGACACAAAGGCCCTTTTTTTTTGAAGTTTCCCAGTTATATAATCTTTCATCATAAAACAAAGGGGATGTATTTATTCCTCAGCAGCAAATCTGTGGTATAGGAAGCCTTTAAAAAAAATGATGATTTATTCTCTAATCAGGGATACACAGAGTCTTCTAACCTGAACAGCCCTACTCAATGATTCTGAAAGTAGAGACACACCTTCCTTCATGACAGATCTGGTTTCTGGCTAGAAATGACTTAAGAATCTGCAATTTAGAGTCCCCTGCACCCTAAAAACCTCTTACACTTCAACATCTTTTCCTCCTTGTAACTTCATATTCAATTGTTATAATTTTAAATCTACCGTTCTCTGTAGTGAGAGACTGCAATGCAATGATTAATTAGCTAAAGAAGCTTCATATTTGTATTTTTGAAGACAGGCATAAAGGACTTACAAGATCAGACAAGACATATGGCACACATTCATGTTGACACAATGAGAGCTCTTGAGTTATTTTTCCAAGTCAATACATTTGCCAGGCAAAACAAAAACAGCAACAACAGAAACCTGTCAGGGAGGCAGGAAGACTTCAGCATGAACTCCTAGATATTTTGTACATAAGCACACAAACATCTTCACACGCAGTACATAAACCCTACTTGATTTCTCTCTGGAGAGAAAAACACGCTTCGATTTCAGCGTTGTCTCTAGTGACTGAGGAACGTGATCCCTAATCGTCACTGAAATCTAACAAATGCCTTGGGCTAGGTTAACATCCTACGGCATTTTGCTCAATTTCTTAGGTTTTGCAAAATTATTTGACCTTTTAGTATATTTATCCTACCTACACTAGATAGTTTGAACTAGTTTCTTAAAGGCCAGGAATGCTTCTTCTAAAAAAAAAAAAAAAAGAAAAAAAAAATCTTTATCCTACAGCACCTGGTACCAATTAGCAGTCAAATAACAACTGAATAACATTTGTTTAAAATCTTCTTTACCCTAAAGCAGGAGCTCATGTGCATGTGAATCCAAGTACACATCCTTGAGTAAATGAAGTCTCCCCAAATTCTATTTGTCATACGGACCTGTCCTGTTAAGATACTCAGATAAGGGAGGAAAGGGGGACAGGCAGCTGGAAGTGGTGGCAAAGACAGCTTCTTGGCTGTGGGGTCTCAGAAGCAAGTTCCCTCAGTTTCTCCATTCTCCAACAATCTCCACTGCCATGGGGTGGTTTCAGAGGGCATCAGGGGCAGCAAACATCACCAAGGGAGAAGCCCAAGGACCAGAAGGAGAATAGGTTAGGGTAACTGTGGTTGTCATATTGATCTGTGGTCAAATGGGCACTCCTTCGGGGGAAACCCAGAAATATTGTACGCTGAAGGAGCAAAACAGTTAAGGTGTAATCAAAAGTACTTTTATTCGAGTACTATCCACCCCTCATCCATTCTGTGAAGATAGTTTTCTCTTTATCTCTAGTTGAAATCTCATGCTCAGATAGTAAGCCTTCTATTCCTATTCAAAGAATCTAACAAGGGAGAGGGTCCCTTGTTAGCAGGGGTAGGAAAAGTTCTACATAGGCAGCTGTAGGCACAAACAGAAACTTGAGCTTCCTGGTGTCCTTGTGCCCATTTGTATCCTCAGGCTGGTGAAATATGGTCATGCTGAGTTGTTGCCATGTGAGAATGCCAGAGACGTGCCACGTGTGCTTTCTCCTGATGCTCCCAAGCCCTCCATCTATTTTTGTTGTGCCTCCCTGCTATCCCAGACCCCTCCTCTAACAGCACAAACCATATATGGATGAGGGTTGGGCTTGGAGAGTCAAGGTTCAAACCTTAGATTGTGTGAGATATTCAAAGCTCATGCGCTTTCCTCTACACCATGCCATGTGTGGGTCAGACATGCAAATAATGGAAACATAAAGTAGACGGTACCTTTTACAGAATTTACTACCATTAAGGAAAAAAGGTATCCAAAACAAAGAAATCTGGCAAAAGGAAACCTGCATATCTTTTCAAAGTCATCCTTGAACATCATCTAAGAGGCCCACTCAAGGATTATTTCTTTCCCTGGGAGAATATACCTGTCTCTAACTTACTATTTAATATGATTCTACAAGGTTATGTAAAAACTTGTCAACTTTTGCCCAGAAGAGATGCAAATCGTTTCTGTTCAATAGAAAAAAATAACCCCAAATATTATGATTTTATTGCCCTTTAGGATATTAACCAATTTGTCTCTAACTTAGCCAATTTATTTTAGCATGCCATCCCCAATAAACCGTAAAATTCTCTGTTCATCAAACAGAATTTTTTGAACCAGCTTATCCTGCTTGTTCCCTCATTCATGAGTTAAGTAAATCTTTGACAAGTGCTCACTGTGTACTTACAGAAGTGTCATGATAAGTTTTTGAAAATCATGCTTTGATACTACAACACACTGTGAAGATCTAGCGTAAGAAGTGCTTTTATGCTGTAGTGGCCAAGACAAAGGAAAGGCTTCACAGATGAAATGGCACTGAGGTGAGCCTTGAGGCATGGACAAGATTTCACCAGTGGCCGTAGGAAGGAAAGCCAGTGCAGGCACAACTTCAAATATTAACAGGTTTACATGGAAAGCTGACAAAGAGGTTCTAACCTAGATCATTTAGAAATACTTATTTTAGACCCATTTTATGTAATCTTCTAAATTAAATATTATCAAATAGAATCCATCAATGAAAATAATACATTATGACCAAATAAAACTTATTCCAGGAAGAGAAGGGATGTTCAATATCTGAAAATCCATCTACATAATAAAGTATATCAAGAAATTATAGAAGAGGGCTTCCCTGGGGGCGCAGTGGTTGAGAGTCCACCTGCCGATGCAGGGGACACGGGTTCGTGCCCCGGTCCGGGAAGATCCCACATGCTGCGGAGCGGCTGGGCCCGTGAGCCATGGCCGCTGAGCCTGCGTGTCTGGAGCCTGTGCTCTGCAACAGGAAAGGCCACAACAGTGAGAGGCCCACATACCGCAAAGAAAAAAAAAAAAGAAAGAAAGAAATTATAGGAGAAACACCATGTGATGTCAATAAATGCAGGAAAAAAGACTCAAAATTAGATCACCATTTCTAATAGAGACAGTAAGTAAAATGGAAACTTAAATATAATAAAAGTTATTTATCAAAAATCAATGGCAGATATCATAAATAATGAAAAATAAAGCCATTTTTCTCTGTCTCTCTTTTTTTTTTTTTTTTTGGCCATGCCTCAAGGCTTGTGGTATTGTAGTTCCCTGACCAGGGATCCAACCAGGGCCCACAGCAGTGAAAGCGCATAGTCCTAATCACTGGACCACCAGGGAATTCCCTAAAGACATTTTTCTTAATACCAGTACTAGACAGGGTTGATGGCTATAACCATTATTATTCACTGTTCTGAAAATGTTAACAAATGCCACACAAGTTTTAGAAAAATCAAATACCATGTAAAAATCATTGGAAAACAAGTTTAATCCCTTTGCAGACAAGACTGTTTTTTAAAAAAGGAAAATAGAAAAAAGAAAGAATTTACATGAATTGGTGAGGTGGCTAGGTACAGGATAATTTGTTTAAATCAATAATTTTCCCTGTTTAGCAATAATCACTGAGAAAGGGAAATGAGAAAGAATTTTCCTTCTTTATGACAACAAGGAAAAATACATAGGAGTAGATTTAACAAAAATTTTATATGAAAAAAATTTTAAATCCTATTGAAAGACACAAAGTAAGATATGAAGAAATGGAAAGATGTGTACTATGTTCCTGGATAGGAAAAACAGTATTATGGAAACACAGA
This sequence comes from Mesoplodon densirostris, assembly GCF_025265405.1. Classification (NCBI taxonomy): domain Eukaryota; kingdom Metazoa; phylum Chordata; class Mammalia; order Artiodactyla; family Ziphiidae; genus Mesoplodon; species Mesoplodon densirostris. Next base: position 49,233,902 of record NC_082665.1, read on the forward strand.
TTCCTCCAAAATTAACATATAAATCTAATGGAACTTCAATTAAAAACCTACCAGAGATGATTAAATTATATATTAAAGTCTTTATAGAATCTTACTTCCCCTACAACCTATCTTGTGTTTGGAAATGTTCACAACCTCAGTGTATAGCCTTTTTTTTCCTCCACCAAATTTCCACCAAGGGGAGGGTTATGCTATAGTCCCAGGTTTTCAGCTATCTTTCTACCTCTTCTGTGTGGTTGCTGTCCTACAGAAAACTCTATTATGTACTAAAAGAGGCTGAGAAGGGACATTTGCTCTGGTTTAATGCATGGAGGAAGGCGGGGGGCAGAGAGGGAGGGATGAACTAGGACCAGTAGCGTTCCTCTTTGTACTAAAGTTTGTTTATTTTTTCTAAAATATTTCTCGTTGGGCTTCCCTGGTGGCGCAGTGGTTGAGAGTCCGCCTGCCGATGCAGGGGATACGGGTTCGTGCCCCAGTCTGGGAAGATCCCACATGCCGCGGAGCGGCTGGGCCCGTGAGCCATGGCCGCTGAGCCTGCGCATCCGGAGCCTGTGCTCCACAACGGGAGAGGCCACAACAGTGAGAGGCCCGCGTACCGCAAAAAAATAAAAAAATAAAAAAATAAATAAAATAAAATATTTCTCGGAAGGCATCTCACTCTTTACCATGAAGGCCCCGTCTCACTTACATGATAAATGTACACTCCTGTTAACATAACCTAGACCTTGTTTCTTGTGCACAAATAACTTTAGCCTAAAAGAGCATGTGCCCATTCCTGCCCTGGGCACTTCACATCGAAGTTTTCCTTCCTCAGTGAACAATGAAGAACACCTTGTTCACATGGGCTCTTTCTAATTCCTATTTTTCTCCTCTTGGTCCACAACTGGTTTGCAGCATGACAAGAGTGTGGCAGCACCTCAGTTCATGCAGCCTGAATAAAATCAGCTAAGGAGGAGAATGGATATTTGGAGGTCAAGTTGTCCCCAGTGGAGTTTAGAAGGACAGAAGCCGTGTGAAATCTGACACTGCCTTCTTCATACCCCAATCTGGGGCATTTTGCCCACAGCTCCTGGAGACCCCTCTGAGGTCCTCCCAGAGAGATCCCAGAACCTCTCAATGACAATATGCACTCTTCTTGCTTAGCTAAAGTAATGCTATGTTAAGCTCTATTTCCTCTCATGAACACATTTCTTTTTTTAATGGGTAGAAAACATTGTTTCATTCAAAGACTTCACTGTGTTGATACTATAATTTAAAGTTTTATAGAAAGACAGCTACAATGAATTTATGATAAGTCTGTCATTTCAACTTCCTAAAACCACAAATAGTGTACTCCCCTGGGCATCAGTTTATTTAAATTGCAGGGATTTGTTATTGTTGTTTTTAAATAAAAGAGCTTCACGGCTTCAAGAATCTCTGTTGAAAATTAGTCTTTGGAAAATCAGCCGTCTGCACAGAACAGTTAAAAAGAAGCCAGACCACTTAATTTGCCTAATCAAGAACTTGAAACCTTCATCCTCAAACTCATAACATTTTCCAACTCATTAAAAGAGGAATTGCTTGTGCCTGTCATCTACAAACAGCACCACTGGACACGACAAAAGATAGCAATCTAAAAGCATCCTTTTGGGTAATAAAACCACAGCTGCTGTCCAGGCAACAATACTGTTTATTACATTCAATTACCAAAACAAAACAAAATATAAAGTGTTTAAAATGGGCCAGCTAATAAACACCCATTACTTACTGCATAAGCACTGTCAGGAAATATTTTACATCATAAACATCAGCTGACACGGAGGACATTTTTGTTATTCTCACTAAACACAAAGCTACTTCTCAGTCAATAGTTACTCAATTTGTTCTTCAAATCCCACTCCTCCTTCAACGATAGTCATTTATGAGCATCTATGTGTCTAGCACTAATCCTTCCTAAATGATCTGTATTAGTTAGTGAGTTTTAGTTTTTCATATCCCAAAATGTACCTTTCACATCTGACAGTTTTAAGTGAAAGGCAACTCCTTGTGATGCTAAAAGGTTATTCTTTAAGTTTATGGTCACATTTTAAACCTAATCTCCTGAAGTGAATTCATTTTAAGCAAATATGAATTCACTCCTATGACAGATTTCTCTAGAATAGCTGTCTCCTGGAGTCTTCTATTAAAACTAACTCCAAACAAAGCTCAAGGCAAGAAAAAACTCCAAAAATCTTTCTACCATTCCAAAAGCAACTTTAAAGTTCCAATGAGTGAAATAGAGTTTGACTAGTTAATTACACTCTATTAAACAGGCCAACAGCTTTATCAAAATATCTATGTTCACCAGCAAAGGAAGGCAGGTTGCTTACCTGCTTCTTGACTTTGACTTGCTCTGCCAGCAAGTTTGTTGGAAAGGTCAGGACTTTTAGCGATGACTCAGACGGTGATGGGATCATGTGGGCTCTGAATGGTCCCCCACTTCTTCATGACGCATTGCAGAAAGCCATGAAAGCTGTTCAACCACAGGAAATGACTGGGGAAAGAGGAACTCGGCTGACAAATGAATATCACTCATCTCACCCCACAATAGCGTGTCAAGCCAGCTTCCACTTCTAAGCTGCTTCGCCATCTCCTTGAAACCTATTGCAAGCTGAATTCATCTTTTTGAAGACAAACCTGAGCCTAGCCAAGTTCTAAATTCCTTGAAGCACAGGTTTTCAAAAGCTCTGGAGTGTATTAAGAATTACCTGGAGGGTCTCATCCTAGCTCCTCTGAATCAGTATCTTTGTGGGGCTGGGGACTGGGAATGTGTTTGTTTATATGCTGCCCAGATGTTTCTGAAAGAGTTGGTATTATTTTAGGAACACTGGTTTAGGACAAAAAGAAAAGAAAAATCCACTCCCTAATGGACAAGTATAAGAAATGACTGCTTTACTTTATAGTGAAAAGAATTCAGATTGGTGTTTAATGCCTCCTGGAATAAAAAGCTACCAGGAAAAAAAAAAAAAAAAAGAGTTGAAGTCTAGCTGAGGCTGAGAGCTAGATCACATCTCACTTAAATCTAGATCAGGTTATATCAGTGTATCTTCAAAAGTGATACCATCCACTCTACTCAGATAAACCACAAAGAGATGAAAAGGGAAAGAGATGTCACCAGCATAACAGTGATTCCTACAGTATTAAGCTCTTTGTGCAAAAAGAGCTTGGACTAAGAACATAATTATGAGAAGAGCAAAGGAACTTGTGTTCCACAGAAGCAGGAGCTGAAGCACTTAAAAGCAAAGGCTCAGCACTCTCTCCAAAATGGGTGGGGTGAAGGCATGGATACATACGATGCCAGCTGTGTCTTTCATATCTCGGACCTCAGCTGAGTGCTTCTCTTAATGCGGGAAAGCCCTGTGCAGCAAGAGGCCACACAAATACACGCCTTCTGTAAACCAAGGGGACATGAGCTCACTGTGTAACCCTACTTCACCTTTCCCAGCTGTCTTCCCCTTGATTAGCTCCTTCTTGGAAAGGCCTAGCGTAAGCCCATTGTACTTTGCTGGATGATAAAACTGCGAATGTATTGAAGAAGACGTAGGCATTAACTTCACTTTGGGGAATCTAATGCAAACACCAAACTGGCCTTCTAACAAGCATCTTAAGGAAGAGGTAAGACCAACATTTTGCCCTTTCAGTCACCTTTCCAGGAATTCCCTTGGAGGCACACCAATGCTGAATCTCTATTTTTCTTCAACACTGGTTGTCAGGAATGGCATAAATCTCTGATTGGTCTGAAACCAAACCTGCACCAAGCTGCTATAAGATAAACCTGAGGCTTCTGAGATCTAGCTAAGACTTATTATGAAGAGATCAGGAACTCAAAATATTAACCAAGGGCTTCCCTGGTGGCGCAGTGGTTGAGAGTCTGCCTGCCGATGCAGGGGACACGGGTTTGTGCCCCGGTCTGGGAAGATCCCACATGCCGCGGAGCGGCTAGGCCCATGAGCCATGGCCGCTGAGCCTGCGCATCCAGAGCCTGTGCTCCTCAATGGGAGAGGCCACAACAGCGAGAGGCCTGCGTACCGCAAAAAAATAAAAAAATAAAAATTAACCAAGGCTGAGGCTGGGCCAAGGAGAAAATACCCAGGAAAGGGCTAAGCCTTGGCTCACCATGGGTGGGCGGTGACAAGGCAGTCACCTCAACATGTGAGATGTACTTGTCTGTTAGAGGCAAGCCATCAGGTTGGGAGACATCTAGGAAGGACAGAGGGAACACATGATCAATGGAAGGGTCAGAAAACATTTTTAGGAGCATGTGATCCACAGAAGTCAGTGTAAGCAAAGAGGGCCTTGATAAAACTACCGTGCAATTACCCAGTAAAGCTCTGGATCCTTGCATTTGAAGAACAAGAAAGCTCAAATGGTGAGAGTGAAAACATGTTTTGGTATTAAGAAACCCCCACCGAAAGCTAACTTATTAAGTTATGTATCATCAACTAGGCCTATCACCCATACAAGACAAGTCCAAGGAAGGCAGTGGCCTTGTGTGTTTCAGTGTCTAATTAGTTGAAACATTAATTAATTTAGTTTTATCATACTTAGATTGATCAGTATAAATCTATGATGAATGTCTATCCCATATTTCAGATACTTCCAGGAGTGATGAAACAGAGATTACGTCAACCAAAAGTGAGCTAGACAACACTGTATCCGAACTTACTGTAGCCCCCACTATCTTTACACTGACTCTAAACTTCTAGGCCTGACTTCCAGACATTTTATGAATTGACCCTTCTTTCAATGTCCAAGGTTATTTCCCAGCATCGGCCTCTGCTCCAAGCATGAAAGCCTCATTGCATTTTTACAATATGTCACAATCTCCAGGTCACATTTCTGCTTCCCTCTGCAGAGTTTCCAACCACCTTCCAAGTCCTCCTTGAGACCTGCTTTGCCCACATTTGGGGGGTTGGACTGTATTGTGAATATCATAGTTGGAAGTGAAACTGGGTCCTGACTCTCTGCAAAGGCATTGTTATCTATCTTAACCAGTTCCTTGAATCTAGTGTGCACCCACTCCCAGCGTACTTCCCGTTCCTGGTATTTCCATTAAATAGAAAAAAACAGACAATTGACGCCAGGTCTCTCTCTCTCTCTGTCTCTTTCTCCTACAACTAAAATACTTACACCAACTTTTCCAATAGTACATTTTATTGAGCAATGGGAACAAACTGTTAAACCAGTGGGAGATAACAAGAAAACCCAGGAACCTAGTAGCCTAAGTTACTTGGACGGCAGATACAGGTCCCAGACATTATTTGTATCTTTTGAATCTCTTCGGAACTTGAAAATACTATTTAAGCATATTAAGCTATTTTCTTAAGTGTTAATGATGATAGGGGATCAAATTGCAGATTGAGTAATGAAAGATTTGGAGATTTAGAAATAAAGAAGAGGGAAGAACTTCAAGATGGTGGAGGAATAAGATGTGGGGATCACCTTCCTCCCCACAAATACATCAAAAATACATCTACATGTGGAACAACTCCTACAGAATACCTACTGAACACTGGCATAAGACCTCAAACTTCCCCAAAGGCAAGAAAATCCCCACATACCTCAGTAGGGCAAAAGAAAAAATAAAAAACAGAGACAAAAGAATAGGGACAGGACCTGCACCTCTGGGAGGGAGCTGTGAAGGAGGAAAAGTTTTCACACACTAGGAAGCCCCATCATTGGTGGAGATGAGGGTTGGGCAGGGGGGAAGCTTCGGAGCCACTGAGGAGAGTGCAGCAACAGGGGTGCAGAGGGCAAAGCAGAGAGATTCCTGCACAGAGGAATGGTGCCGACCAGCACTCATCAACCTGAGAGGCTTGTCTGCTCACCCACCAGGGCAGGGAGCTGAGGCTTGGGCTTTGGAGGTCAGATCTTAGGGAGAGGACTGGGGTTGGCTGCGTGAACACAGCCTGAAGGGGGCTACTGTGCCACAGCTAGCCAGGAGGGAGTCCGAGAAAAAGTGTGGAACTGCCTAAGAGGCAAGAGACCATTGTTTAGGGGTGCGTGAGGAGAGGGGATTCAGAGCACCGCCTAAATGAGCTCCAGAGACATGCGCAAGCCACGGCTATCAGCTTGGACACCAGAGATAGGCATGAAATGCTAAGGATGCTGTTGCAGCCACCAAGAAGCCTGTGTGCAAGCACACGTCACTATCCACACCTCCCCTCCTGGGAGCCTGTGCAGCCCATCACTGCCAGGGTCCCGTGATCCAGGGACAACTTCCCCAGGAGAACACACGGCGTGCCTTGGGCTGTTGCAATGGCATGCTGGCCTCTGCCACCGCAGACTTGCCATGCATTCCATACCGCTCCTTCCCCCTGGCTTTAGTGAGCCAGAGGCCCCCAAGCAGCCGCTCCTTTAACCGCCTCCTGTCTGGGCGGGGAACAGACACCCTCAGGCGACCTACATGCAGAGGCAGAGCCAAATCCAAAGCTGAACCCCAGGAGCTGTGCAAACAAAGAAGAGAAAGGGAAATTTCTCCATGCAGCCTCAGGAGCAGCGGATTAAATCTCCATAATCAATTCGATGTACCCTGCATCTGAATTCCTGAATAGACAAAGAATCATCCCAAAATTGAGACAGCAGAATTGGGAGCAACTGTAGACTTGGGGTTTCCTGCATGCGACTGAGCAGTTTCTGATTTTTATGTTTATCTTAGTTTAGTTTTTAGTGCTTGTTATCATTGGTGGATTTGTTTATACGTTTGTTTGCTCTCTTCTTTTTTCTTCTTCTTTATTACTTTTTTATTTTAACAATTTTTTAATTTTTTATTTTAATAACTTTATTTTATTTTATTTTTCCTTTCTTTCCTTTTTTTTCTCCCTTTTCTTCTGATCCATGTGGCTGACAGGGTCTTGGTGCTCCAACTGGCTGTCAGGCCTGAGCCTCTGAGGTGGAAGAGCAGAGTTCAGGACATTGGACCACCAGAGGCCTCCTGGCGCCACATAATATCAATTGATGAGAGCTCTCCCAGAGATCTCCATCTCAACGCTAAGACCCAGCTCCACTCAGAAAGCTACAGTGTTGGACACCCCATACCAAACAGCAAGACAGGAACACAACCCCACCCATCAGCAGAGAGGCTGTCTAAAATCATCATAACCTCACACATACCACAAAACACACCACCAGATGCAGTCCTGCCCACCAGAAAGACAAGATCTAGCCTAATCCACCAGAACACAGGCACCAGTCACCTCCACCAGGAAGCCTACACAACCCACTGAAGGAACCTTACCCACTGGGGGCAGAAACCAAAAACAATGGGAACTATGAACCTGCAGCCTGTGAAAAGGAGACACTAAACACAGTAAGTTAAGCAAAATGAGAAGACAGAGAAATACACAGCAGATGAAGGAGCAAGGCAAACACCCACCAGACCTAACAAATGAAGAGGAAATAGGCAGTCCAGCTGAAAAAGAATTCAGAATACTGATAGTAAAGATGATCCCAGATCTTGGAAAAGAATGGAGGAAATACAAGAAACGTTTAACAAGGACCTAGAAGAACTAAAGAGCAAACAAACAGTGATGAACAACATAATAAATGAAATTAAAAACTCTCTAGAGGGGATCAATAGCAGAATAACTGAGGCAGAAGAAGGCATAAGTGACCTGGAAGATAAAATAGTGGAAATAATGACCACAGAGCAGAATAAAGAAAAAAGAATGAAAACAATTGAGGACAGTCTTAGAGACCTCTGGGACACATTAAATACACCAACATTCGAATTATAGGGGTCCCAGAAAAAGAAGACAAAAAGGGACTGAGAAAATACTTGAAGAGATTATAGTTGAAAACATCCCTAAAATGGGAAAGGAAATAGTCAGTCAAGTCCAAGAAGCACAGAGAGTACCATTCAGGATAAACCCAAGGAGAAACATGCCGAGACACATAGTAATCAAACTGGCAAAAATTAAAGACAAAGAAAAAATATTGAAAGCAACAAGGGAAAAGCAACAAATGACATACAAGGGAACTCCTATAAGGTTAACAGATCGTTCAGGAGAAACTCTGCAGGCCAGAAGGAAGTGGCAGGACATATTTAAAGTGATGAAAGGGAAAAACCTACAACCAAGATTACTCTACCCAGCAAGCATCTCATTCAGATTCAACGGAGAAATTAAAATCTCTACAGACAAGCAAAAGCTAAGAGAATTCAGCTCCACCAAACCAGCTTTACAACATATGATAAAGAAACTTCTCTATGCAGGAAACACAAGAGAAGGAATAGACCTACAATAACAAACCCAAAACAATTAAGAAAATGGTAATAAGAACATACATATCAATAATTACCTTAAATGTAAATGAATTAAATGTTCCAACCAAAAGACATAGAGTGGCTGAATGGATACAGAAACAATATCCGTATATATGCTATTTACAAGAGACCCACTTCAGACCTAGGGACACATACAGACTGAAAGTGAGGGGATGGAAAGAGATACTCCATGCAAATGGAAATCAAAAGAAACCTGGAGTAGCAATACTCATAGCAGATAAAATAGAATTTAAAACAAAGAATGTTACAGGAGACAAGGAAGGACACTACATAATGATCAAAGGATCAATCCAAGAAGAAGATATAACAATTATAAACATATATGCACACAAAATAGGAGCACCTCAATACATAAGGCAACTGCTAACAGCTACAAAAGAGGAAATCGACAGTAGCACAGTAAGAGTGGGGGACTTTAACACCTCACTTACACCAATGGACAGATAATCCAAACAGAAAATTAATAAGGAAACACAGCACAGATTCAATGCAATCCCTATCAAATTACCAATGGCAGTTTTTATAGAACTAGAACAAAAAATCTTAAAATTTGTCTGGAGAGGGCTTCCCTGGTGGCGCAGTGGTTGAGAGTCCACCTGTCGATGCAGGGGACGCGGGTTTGTGCCCCAGTCCGGGAAGATCCCACATGCCGCGGAGCCGCTGGGCCCGTGAGCCATGGCCGCTGAGCCTGCGCATCCGGAGCCTGTGCACCGCAACGGGAGAGGCCACAACAGTGAGGGGCCTGCGTACCGCAAAAAAAAAAAAAAAAAAAAAAAAAAAAAATTTGTCTGGAGACACAAAAGATCCCGAATAGCAAAAGTCATCTTGAGGGAAAAAAATGGAGCTGGAGGAATCAGACTCCCTGACTTCAGACTATACTAGAAAGCTACAGTAATCAAGACAATGTGATACTGGCACAAAAACAGAAATATAGATCTATGGAGCAAGATAGAAAGCCCAGAGATAAACCCACGCACCTATGGTCAACTGATCTATGACAAAGGAGGCAAGGATATACAATGGAGAAAAGACAAGTGTCTTCAATAAGTGGTGATGGGAAAACCAGACAGCTACATGTAAAAGAATGAAATTAGAACACTCCCTAACACCATACACAAAATAAACTCAAAAAGGATTAGAGACCTAAATGTAGGACGGGACACTATAAAACTCTTAGAGGAAAACATAGGAAGAATACTCTTTGACATAAATCACAGCAAAATCTTTTTTGATCCACCTCCTAGAGTAATGGAAATAAAAGCAAAAATAAACAAATGGGACCTAATGAAACTTAAAAGCTTTTGCACAGCAAAGGAAACTACAAACAAGACAAAAAGACAACCCTCAGAATGGGAGAAAATATTTGCAAATGAATCAATGGACAAAGGATTAATCTCCAAAATACATAAACAGCTCATGCAGCTCAATATTAAAAAAAACAAACAACCCAATCCAAAAATGGGCAGAAGATCTAAATAGACATTTCTCCAAAGAAGACATACATATGGCCATGAAGCACATGAAAAGCTGCTCAGCATCACTAATTATAAGAGAAATGCAAATCAAAACTACAGTGAGGGGCTTCCCTGGTGGCGCAGTGGTTGAGAGTCCGCCTGCCGATGCAGGGGTCACGGGTTCATGCCCCGGTCCGGGAAGATTCCACATGCCGCAGAGCAGCTGGGCCCGTGAGCCATGGCCGCTGAGCCTGCGTGTCTGGAGCCTCTGCTCCGCAATGGGAGAGGCCACAACAGTGCGAGGCCTGCATACCGAAAAAAAAAAAAAAACTACAATGAGGTATTACCTCACACCAGTTAGAATGGGCATCATCAGAAAATGTACAATCGACAAATGCTGGAGAGGGTGTGGAGAAAAGGTACCCTCTTGCACTGTTGGTGAGAATGTAAACTGATACAGCCACTATGGAGAATAGTATGGAGGTTCCTTAAAAAACTAAAAGTAGAATTACCATATAACCCAGCAATGTCACTACTGGGCATATACCCAGAGAAAACCATAATTCAAAAAGACACTTGCACCCCAATGTTCACTGCAGCACTATTTACAATAGCCAGGACATGGAAGCAACCTAAATGCCCATCAACAGACAGATGGATAAAGAAGATGTGGTACATATATACAGTGGAATATTACTCAGCCATAAAAAGGAACAAAATTGGGTCATTTTTAGAGATGTGGATGGATCTAGAGACTGTCATACAGAGTGAAGTAAGTCAGAAAGACAAAAACAAATATCGTATATTCACGCATATATGTGGAACCTAGAAAAATGGTACAGATGAACCAGTTTGCAGGACAGAAATTGAGACACAGATGTAGAGAACAAATGCATGGACTCCAAGGGGGGAAAGTGGCTGTGGGGGGGTGGGTGTGATGAATTGGGAGATTGGGATTGACATATATACACTAATATGTATAAAATGGATAACTAATAGGAACCTGCTGTATAAAAAATATATTTAATTTAATTTAAAAAAAAAAGAGAGACGTACCACAATATTCATTGCAGCACTATTTACAATACCTAGGACACAGAAGCATCCTAAGTGTCCAATGACAGATGAATGGATAAAGAATATGTGGCACATATATACAATGGAATATTACCCAGCCATAAAAAGAAATGAAATTGAACTATTTGTAGTGAAGTGGGTGGACCTAGAATCTGTCATACGGAGTGAAATAAGTCAGAAAGAGAAAAACAAATACCATATGTTGACACATATATATGGAATCTAAAATGAAAAATCGTTCTGATGAACCTAGGGGCAGGACAGGAATAAAGACACAGACGTAGAGAACGGACTTGAGGACACGGGGAGGGGGAAGGGTAAGCTGGGATGAAGTGAGAGAGTGGCATGGACATATATACACTACCAAATGTAAAATAGATAGCTAGTGGGAAGCAGCAGCATAGCAAAGGGAGATCAGCCTGGTGTTTTGTGACCACCTAGAGGGGTAGGATAGGGAGGGTGGGAGGGAGATGCAAGAGGGAGGGCATATGGGGATATAAGTATATGTATAGCTGATTCACTTTGTTATACAGCAGAAACTAACACAGCAATGTAAAGTAATTATACTGTAATAAAGATGTTAAAAATTTTTTTAATTAAAATAAATAAATAAAAATAAGAAAGAATGACCTCATGTGTATTCTTTTTTATCATTTGGAAAATGTTTACCTAATTCCTGCTGTATGTAAGGCATTGTGATAAGAGCTGGGGCTACAACAGGGAGCCAGTCAGGCATGAGGAGTTGCCCAGGTAGTAAAGGCTTTATCCGGAGAGCTCAGAAAACAAGATACACTCTCTCATGCCCAGCATGGGTTTGAGCTGGGTAAACACACTAACCCTTCAGATTCTTGCTGGAGCCATGACGTTGAAGTACCCACACACCCCAGGCCCAGATCCACCACAGCGCTGGCTTAAAGAAACTCCTCTGGCACCATAGATTGCCATCAATGACCGAGGTCCCTTTCCAAGTTTTCAAGGGTGACAGCTTCAGTTTCAAATCAGATAAGGCCATAAAGTGGGACATTTTTAGGGGAGTTTAATTTGTCAGACTGCAATTTTCTGAAGGACTTGCCTCACTGTTAAGATAATATCTGGTAAGTGTGTTACTGTCTTCAGAAGAAAAGTATAAATATAAATACCAAACTCCTGGTGTGGTTTTTTTCTCATTGTCTATATTCTAACTATTTGAGTTGCCATTCTTAGACTCTTTTGATTTGCAGGATCCTGCATTCTTGCCATTGGTATGTAATCTGTCTACAGAGCTGGGGGAGGGGGGCAATTTTGCCATAAGGCTGGGGTCTGAATGCTGCATTCCTTCCAGTTACATGATTGGATGAGGAGCAGACTGGATATGGGGAATTACATGTAGCTGAAACAGTGTCTCATGACATATAATTTTCCCTCAGGGAGAGTAGCACAGGCCCAGCATAATGGTAGTGGGATTCTGGGGTCCAGGCCTTTATCGTGTCAATAAGTGACAAATCCTAAGGTGAGTTCAAATCCCAGGAGATGGATCAAAACCAGGAAAGCATCACAAAAAGACAAATACTATATGATTCCATTTATATGAGGTACCTGGAGGTAGCAAATTCACAAAGACAGAAAGTAGAGAGGTGACTGCCAGGAGTTGAGGGGGGGTCGGGGAGTGGGGAGTTATTGTTTAATGGGTAGAGTTTCTGTTCTGCGAGATGAAAGGAGTTCTGGAGATTGGTTGCACAACAATGTGAATGTACTTATCACCGATGGACGGTACTCCTAAAAATAGTTAAGATGGTAAATTTTACATTATATTTTACTACAATTGAAAAATGAAACAAAACAGGAAAGCTAAGTCTACTGGTAGATCAAAAATGTTTAGTAAAGACAAAAATGGATAGCAAAGCCCCAAAACAGACAGGATTAGGACAGACATTGGCTCAGAGCAGGGGCTGCAGGGAAGGGACAGTGTCCAGGACTGTTTTTGAAATCAGAGTTTTATATTCAAAATTTGCCTTTGTTAGAAGCTGACTATGCAGTGCCATCTGGTTGTCCTGGTTTAGAGGCACCAGTCATGGTGAGCCTATCAGACAGTAGTAAACACCTCCCAGCTGGAAGTAGACAGCAGAGGAATATACCGCAGAGATACAGGGTCCTGAACCTTTAGATCCAGCTTAAGAATGGGGCAAAACTTTTCAAATTGTACCTAACATATTGTCCCTTTGGACCTCACGAAATTGGGCAAAAGCCTCAGAAAGGAAAGCATTCCTTCCCTGGTTAATGGCCTTCAGGAAGCAGCAAGAGGAGAAGGAAAGGATTCGGATGGCGTGGCAAAAAGAATCAAAGAAAAGTATTGAGGGTTATAATGTCCCATAAAAATTTTACTACTTGTTTAGAAAGTCTTTGTAATGTTCGCAATTTTGCCACTCAAAAATAATCTGGTCACTCCAAATTTAGACCAGATGAGATTTTCAGGCTGCAACCCATAATATCACATTCCAGAGGGCCAGATTCAAAGTTCCAACTGCCCGTGGGCTATGCACACTTAGTTGTGCCCTCTGAACTTCAAGCTCAATTTGCAAAATTGAAGACAGACCAAACATGCTTTTCCTTTGAGTCCCCTTTCTCAGTAATGGCACCAGCATCCTCAGAGTCACCCAAGTGTGAACTATTGGCGTCAAAGGAATTCTCCTCAACCCACACCAATTTGGTTATCAAAGCCCTTCAACTATGCTTCAGTGATACTTGCTCCCCACCCCATCTCCTCCTATCCCCTGCCTCCGCCACTGCCCTAATCTGGCTCTTAAAATTAATCTTTTGCTTAGTGTGTTGCTAAAGCTTCCTAACTGGTCCCAGCTTAGGCTCTTGCTTTCCACTCCAACTTTAAAATAGCCACCTGGGTTACATGCTTATATTCCCTCTTTAAATGCCTTCAGTGGCCCCCAAGTGTTCACAGACCAAAGTGAAAACTCCTCAGCCTCAATTTCAGGTTCCCACACAACCTTTCTAAAACTCCTCCTTAGCCCTATCACTCACCTATGTTGTGCCATATCCAGCTAGTCACGATTACCCAAACGTGTTAGGAAATTTTACATGTCCATACTTTAAGTTGTTCCCTCAACTAGAAAGCCCTTATTATCTTCCCCATCTTTTTCACTTGTTGAAATTTTACCCACCTTTTTCAATTCAGCCCAAATACCATCTCTTCCATAAAACTTACCATATGTCTTTCCATTAGAATGAATCATTTCTTGTTCACACTCAACTGTTATTAAATACCTAATACTATGCGTTGGGTATCAAGCCACAGATCCTGTTCCCAGAAAGCTTACAGTGAGCTATAAAAATATACACTCTAGTCTCTATGCTATTCTTGCCTATATTTTTATTTACATTTATTAACATTTTATCTTCCCAGCAAAATCATAAATTTTTTAATGGTAGAAATCGTCTCATTAATCTCTTTAAGCACCATTGATTGACCTAGTATTAGTGTTCTGATGTTAGCAGGAACTCAATAAAAGTCAATTAAATGAATGATAAAAATAAGTAAATAAACACCTGGAATAATTCATCTTACCATGCCAATTTACCATATCATTACATTCTGGCCTTTAAAAGCAACAAAACAAATATTTGCACCTCTGGGTTTAATCCTCAACCAGGAACTCAAAAGTTACTCATTTTCACATTTTAAAAATCCAGTGTATTTGCCAAGTTATATTTGAAATCCAGGCATATATGCATCCCAAAATTTCATGTACCTTCCTAAAAGGTCCTTTTTATTTTTTAACAGCAGTGCTAGTGGATTTATTTGCCAGCTAGAGAATATTATATGTGTCCATGTGTTGTGGACATTTCCAAGAAGAATGCAGAAAAAAAATTGCTCTTCTCCTGAGTGTTGAATTATATTTTAATTTAGGTTCTGTGGAGATACTGAATGTGCAGGAATTAGCAGCAGAATCTACTGCTAATATATTTAATTTTTTTAGGTAGATAACTGTATAGCTTTGAGGAGAGGCAGTGCTAGAGAAAATTCCACAAAATCCATCAGAGAATTTTCTATCATTTGTGAACATTTCCCTTAACCAATATTCAAAAGGTTAATAAGAGGATAATCACATGCTTTTTCTAGCCCAGATTGGCCATGTGACTTGTTTAGACCAATAGAACATTTTGAGGCATGACATGACTAAAAGCTTGTAAAGCACTTGCACAATTGGCCTTGGTCCCTTGCATTTCTGCCATCTCTGTGGGAAAAGCTTCCATGGGGGAACTTGATGGTCCCAGGAAGTAGAGACACATGGAACAAGCTGCTCCAGTCAGACCGCCCCAGCTGGGCCCAACCTAGAAAACGCACAGATGCATAAGCTAAGTAAATGCTTGTTGCTGTAAGCCACTTAGATTTTGTGGTTGTTTGTGATGCAGCAATAATATAGTGAGTTAATAACTCCCTTCTCCATATCCCTCTAATCTGGCAAACAGCCATCTTCATCCTCACTTTTTAGACTCAGTCCCATACCTGATGTCTTGTGCTGGCCATCTTTTATTTCTCCTCCAAATCCACTCTCCATCCTTCTGCATCCTGCCTTCTACCCTGGGACACTGACCTGGATGAACTGTTATCAACAGCCTTCCTTCTCTCAGACTTCCAGTTGTGATGAGCCAGTGGAGAGCCACAAAAAGAGATTGCTGGGAGGGAGGAGAGTAAGGACAGGGCATTTATTCCCCTGAATCCCTGCCTTGCTGTGCCCCTTGACCAAGGGTCACTTCTCTCAGGAAGGCCTCCACGACATAACCCTTTCTGAATTCTGGGAACAGTTCCCACCCTTATCTATTTGGGCCGACAGTGGTAACAGCCCAATTGCCACGAATCCCAGGTTATTGCACCATCTCCTGTGGTGCCCTACACTCCAGAACATACACCTTTACAGACAGTCCTTTTATAAATAAATCTTTGTGGAAATATCCTAATTTGAGTGTTCTGTCTCTTTCCTGTTAGGGTCCTGACTGATATATGTCTCCTCTGGGCCTCTTACACCTTCTGCCAAGCATCACTTTTCTGAGGGCAGCTTATCGATTGGATCCTTCACCAGCTGTCGTCATTTAGACCCCTGCTTTATTGGTCCACCCTGTCTGATTTAAATTCTCTGATCTTGGACATTGTCGATGAGTCAGTCATTGAACCAACGTTGACTGAGTGTGTATTAAGCATTACTAGACATTAAGAAATCCCCACCTTAAGGACTTTATCATGTAGTGGGAAAGACAGGCAAATCAAATTAAAATTCAGTGTGGCAAGAATGTGATAGGGACATGCCTAAAATGCTTTCAAAGCCACAGAAGAAGGGAATCTAATACGGGATGTCATGAGGATAAAGAGCTCTAAGCTTGGAACATCAGAGTTAGAACAGAAAATGAATTCTGCAATCACACCTATACAAGAATAGACAGAGCTAATGGAGATTGTTTGCTAACAGCTCAGTCTGGCTATTTAACCTCACAGCAATGATCTATTATTATCTCTCAATGTTCAGTGGATTGCTAGAGGCAAAGTTTAGCATGTATCAGAATCACCTGGAGAGCTTCTTAAAATACAAATTTCTGAGCCCCATCCTTAAAAATTCTGGTTCAGTTGGTCTTGGGGAATTCTTGGATCAAGAATTCCCATTTCTAAGAAATTCCTAAGTGATGCTTGGAGGGACCACACTTTGAGCACCACATCTTAGGGGTTCTGGGGAGGACTGAGTAAAGGAAGAGAAATGCTTGTAAAGGAAATCACAGGAAAAAATAGTATTTTTCTGAGCTGAAGAAAAACTTTAGTGTTCAGAGCAAAAAAGCACCTTGATAATCAGAAGACATAGTGAAAGAAAATATATCTAGAATATGTTCTAGTGTGATTTCTGAATTTCAAAAATAAAGAGAAAAACCTAACAAATGAAAAGACAAAATAAACATATTACTGACAGGAAATGAGCAGCTACATAAAACTTACTACTAGGCAGAAATAGTATAATCTCTAAAGAATTTATCAAAGACCTTAGAATTAAATATAGAACCAAATTGTCATTTAAATGGGAGGACAAAGGAGAAACACTTTTGAATGTGTAAGGACTCGAAAAATTCACTCATTCTTTCTGAAAAATATTACTTAAGGGTGTCTCTCAGAAAAAAAAATGATTTAAAATTATCAAAAAGTCTTTAAAGGGCAAAACGGTATATAGTAAATAGCAGAGAACAATGAGACGAGTGGGGAAAAAATACTTAATTCTAAGTAATTATTGAATAATATGGCTATAATTTTAATATAATGAAGAAAGGATACCCCAATCTAAAATATGACACAAATGAACTTATCTAAGAAACAGAAACAGACTTGCAGACATAGAGAACAGACTTGTTGCTGGTGGGGAGGGGGGTGGAGGAGGAATGGATTGGGAGTTTGGGATTAGCAGATGCAAACTATTATATATAGAATGGATAAACAACAAGGTCCTTCTGTATAGCAAAGGAACTATGCTCAATATCCTGTGATAAACCATAATGGAAAAGAATATGAAAAGAATGTGTATACATGTGTATAACTGAATCACTTTGCTGTATAGCAGAAATTAACACAACATTATAAATCAACTATACTTCAATAAAATAAATTTTTAAAGAAGATTCCCCCAATATACAAGGCACAATATTTTTTAAAGACCCAAACTGAAATTCCAGATGATTTCAACAAAACGTTTAGTGAGGGGTGGCAGTGGCAGGGAGCTTCTTAAAGCTAGAGGTTAGCTGCATGCTACAAATCAGATGTGCCCACTCTGGACTTTAAATTGAGAGATGGTGACACAAGGGAATAAGATCCATGGGCAACTCTCCCTCATGGAGTGGCAGTTGAAGAAAGATGGACTTTCTGGGGTAGGAGAAGTAGTGGTACTGGTTTTGATATCCACAGTCAGCAACTTTGGTGCTACTAATAGAGATTCAGTGCTTAAAGCTTGGCCCTCATGATGATGGAGCAATATTCTCACTGGGCCTCTTTCTCAGACATAATTCAGGGGCATTGTCCTTGACTGCTTAGCCTCTGATGACCTAAATAAAGAGGTAAACTGAGGCAAGCTCAAAATTATCAAAAAGATAAGTTTATTTGGGAATAGCAGAGGAATTGCAATATGTTAAAGGTAAGGTAAAAGATGGTAGGAAAACTAGGGAAAGGACAATTGAAGGCCTGATTGACATGATTTAATTAGAGTAAAAAGAAAAAAAAGATTTTAAAAATAATGAAATTTACACAGGCCCTGGATATCTTGGGTAAGCTGTCTACTATAGATGCTGTCTACATCAGTCCCTAGAAATTTTCAGTTTCAAGTCACCAGTTGGTACACAGGACCTATCAGTTTTTAGGACTTGCTTTAGATATGATACATGAAGCCAGGAGTTTATTCCTTGAAGACTGGCTGCACAGGGTTTAGTTAATAGCACCTGGTAGGGGCCTTTCCAGTGCGGTTGAAGAGAGTCTTTTTGGAGATGTGTTTTCCAATAGATGAAATGTCTGGCTGTGAGGTGTAATGTTTGATGTCTTCATCTCCTGGGAGCACACTGTGGAAAGCTTGTTCTACCAAAGCATAATTATTTTCTATGGACTTGATCAGGTCTTTGCAAAATTGAAGTATATCCCCCTTTATTAGCTGTGGGTGAAAAGAAGCAGGGACTAAGTGTATCGGCCCTCCTGTAATTATTTCAAAAGGCAAAAGTTTATGTATCCTGAGGAAATAGATCTAAGATTTAGAAGAAACAGTGGTAATGCTTTTGGCCAGGGTAATTGGAGGGTTTCAACTAATTTAGCTGAGTCTTAATAATTCCATTTATAACATTCGATCACTCCTAAGGACTGAGGAGGATAAGCACAATGCAAGTGCTGCAGAACTTGCCAGACGGCACAGAATTGCCAAGTTTTGATCAACAAAGTGGGTTCCTCAATCACTATGAAGTTCAAGGGGGTGTTCCCCAAGTGGGAATAATTTTTTAAATAGGATTTTACCTACAGAAGATGCACTCACCTGTTTACATGGGAAGCCTTCAGTTCAGTGTGAAAACATGCAAACCATTAATAAAACATACTTGTATTCATGAGATGGGGGCAACTGTATGAAATCCATTTGCCAAACCTCAAAAGGTCTATTAAATGGTAAATTAAAATATCCAGGGGCAGTACAAATAGGTTCCCCTGGGTTAAATTCAGGACAGATAGAACAAGCAAGATAAGCACTTTTTGCAGCCTTGCAGTGTTGGTTTCCCCACCAACATTGATTCATGAACATTATCACTTTATCAGTTGACCAATGATTTAACTCATGTACGGTAATTAATAATAAAAATTTTAGATTTTCTGACAGCACCAGTTCATTATTGGGTCCGATCTCCAAATTTTAGATCTCCAATTTTGCTTTTTCCTTTTCAGGGGCTATTTGTTGGATTTCCCCGGTTAATTCTCTTATGTTGTTGCCAGAGGAAATAGTTTTCTGGACCATAACGAAGGTTTGGTCCATGGATCCTATAAAGCAGCATTTTCTGCACAGACATCAGCGAGGTGGTTTCCTTTGGTTTCCAGAGAGTCAGACTTAGAATACCCAAGAACGTTAAATAATAGCCAGAGCTGCTGGCAGGAGTACGGCGTTTAATAAGTTTGGGACATAAGGGCCATTTTTAATTTTGTCTCCACTGGAAGTAAGAAAGTCTTGTTTCCATAATATTCCAAAATCATGGGCTACTCCAAAGGCATATCAACTATCAGTATAGATGTTTGCAGTTTTACCTAGCTAGAATACATGCTCAAGTAAGAGCATATAATTTGGCTTTTTGGGCTAAAGTGGTCAAAGCTAAGGGTCTTTGCCTTAGTGATTTCAAAAGGAGTTGATGTTGCATATCCAGCATGATATTTACCATTTTCATCTTTCAAGTAAGGGCTATCAGTATTCCATGGAAAATTAACATATGTTAAAGGGGGTTTCTTGTAACTAGGGGTTACTATGTGATCCATCAAAGTTAAACAGTCACGAGGGGTTTTGTCCATGGAAGAAGGAGGAAGGGTAGCAGGGTCAAGATTGTTACAATGAACAAGGGTGATATGGGGGACATTTAGCAAGAGAATTTCATAAGAAGTAAGATGGCTTGCTGAAAGGTGTTGGGTGTGGTGTGAGTCCAAGAGAGCTTCGACAGCATGAGGTAGAAAGACGGTCAAAGAGGGAGGATCCCTTGACTATTTCTTCAGTGGCCTTTAACAGAAGGGTAGTAGCAGGGATAACTCTGTGGTATGGAGGGTAAGCTCAGGCTACAGGATCTAAGATTTGTGACCTAGAGGTCAGTGGTAGCCCCCATGTTTTACAGTAAGTACTCCAAGGGCATCTCCCTCTTTTTCATATACAGAAAGAACAGGATAGCTTGGATAGCCAAGAGCAGGTGGATTTATTAAGCTTTCCTTCAAGGTTTTAAAGGCTAAGTCATCTTGGTCTTCCCAGATAATGGGATCAGGTTTAGTGGTTTTTAATAAGACATTCAGGGGCTGGGTAATTAAGGAGAGGTTTAGAACCAATTGTGACAATAACCAGCTAGCCCAAGAAAACCCTGTAGCTGACTTCTGGTTTTAGGTTTTGGGAAGCTCAAGATGCTATGAAGCTTATCAGGATCTAGGTATAATCCTTCTCCTGAGATTCAATTTCCTAAATGCCCAACTTGAGTTTGAACAAATTGGAATTTTTCACTTGAGACCTTGTGTCCCTTAGTGGTTAAGAGTTTTAAAAAGTGAATACTGTCTTCTTGTGAGGAGGCTTGAGAGAATGAGCAGAAAAATAAATCATCTACATATTGTAGTAAGGTGGAGCCTCCAGAAAATTTTATATAATCCAGGTCAGCTCTTAAAATTTGTGAAAAGTAAGAGGGGTTTTCAGTAAAACTCTGGAGCATTACTGTCTAGGTATATTGTTGTTCTTCCCCAGTAAAGGCGAAAGGATATTGGCTAGCCTTATCAATTGGAATACTAAAGAATGCACTGCATAAATCAAAGTAAAAAATTTGCTTTCAGTAGGGATGGACGCTAAAAACACCACATGGGGATTAGGAACAACAGGATGGTGAAGAATAACAATATTATTTATTGCTCGGAGATCTTAGACAAATCTCCATCCTTGACCATTAGGTTTTCTTACAGGTAAAATAGGGGTTTTACAAGGACTGATGCAAGGGATAGTCAGTCTCTGTGCTTTATGAGTCTTCTATGATAGGTCTTGTGCCCTGTAAAGCTTCTTTGTTTATAGGGTATCAATTCTGGGGAGAGGATTTAAGGAATGAATTTGGCTTTTAACGGGGAGACTATAAATTCTGCCCATGTCTGTGGAGGAGTTTGCCCACAAAATAGGGGACACTAAATCTAATAATGGGGATAAGTCTGAAGTTTGGGATTCCCTGGTTTGTAAAGTAATATGAAAGAAAAATGGTTTGGATTTTCTTGGGGATGAGATTCTGAGATTCAAGGGCTTTGAACTCAAGAGTTATATCTCCTTTCAAGAGAAAGAAATAGCAGCATGATATTTTTCTAGGAAATCTCATCTTAGTAAGTGGACAGGAGATGATTCACTGAGGAGAAATGAATGTTTATCTTACAAAGATCCCAAGCAAAAGGGTATAGGTTTAGAAATAGGGACATGTTTTCATTTATTTGAGGCCACCACTATTTGAATAAATGTTCTACTCTGAGAAGAGACTGTTTAATTGTAGTAGGGTTGGAGCACAGAGAGAGCAGCTACCTGTGTAGATGATTATTGTAAGGGATTCATCCCCAATCTAGAGAGTAGTTTCCCACGGCCTATGTAATGGTAGGATGGGAAACAGTCCCTGTGTTTCCTCGGAGTCCCATCATTGGGATGAGTCTGACCCTCGGCTCTTGGAAAGCTGCAACCAGCTAGACCTTTTTGATCTGTAGCAGTCCTTTTTCCAATGGCCAGTTTTTTTTTTTTTTTACAATAATGACAGAGCCCAGGAGGGAAAGTTTGGGAGATTCCATTTGTTGAAGTTGAAGATTTAAAATTTTAGTTGCCCTTCTTTTGGAATCATCTTCTAAGGTGCAGGCTAACTGATTAGTTAGATTGACAAGATCAGAGGTGGGCATTGTTTCCCATTCTATGCGATTTCTCTTGACTAACAGGGATAGATCTGTTTAAACCATTTATAAACATTGATTTAAAGGCTACCCTGGTAGATTCAACATCTATAGCAAGTCCAGAATTTTCTCTAAAGACAATTTGGAGTCTGCTGTAATAATCATAAACAGATTTGGCAGGCTTTTGGGTACATGTCTGAATTTTGTTCCAGTCTACTGGTTTAGGGAAAGCTCTTGGGATGGCAAGGTGTCACCTTTTGGGTATGGCATGAGCTTGGTCATATAAAAGAGCCAGTGGTTGACTTACTTGGAATTCTAAGGATTGTTTGGGGCTTTCTCAATTAGCAGTTTTCATCCAATGCTGGGCTTAACCTTTTCCAGAAAGCAAGTGCATGAATTGATAAAGACTGGAGAAGCCAGGTTGGTAAGTCTGAATCACAACATTGAATTCTTCTGCAAATCTATGAGGATCTTCAGTTACCTTAGGAAAATCTTTTATTATAGCTCAAGATTCAGCTTTGGTCCATGGAATGTAAGAAATTAATGGTTTAGCAGGATCCTCAAAAAACCTAATTTTTGAAGGGAGAGTTGGTAAGTTTCAGCATTAGAGAGGAAGGAAAGTTCAGATAAAGGAAGGGGGTTAGAAGAGGGCAAAGGTGTACACGGAGGAGGTGGAGCAATAGGGTGAGGGAAACCTCGGCTCGTGCTGCGCAGGAAGAGACCTCAAATGATTTTTTATCTCCTTTCAGTTGTTTATTTGCTTCAGCTAACTTAGAAATAGTATTTTGTAAAGAGGCAATTTTTGAACCCTGAACACATTTAGAAGCCTCTATGTACCAATTAAAATAGCTATCTCATTAAGTTTGTTTAGTTCTATTGCCACAGTCTTCTAATTTACTCTGGAGAGAAACAAGTTTGGGGAGATCAAAAATTCCCCAAAATGGCCATTGAATTTCTAAATTATCTTTACTAAGGTTGGTCCATTTAGTCAAAAATGCACGTGAGGGGCTTCCCTGGTGGCGCAGTGGTTGAGAGTCTGCCTGCCGATGCAGGGGACACGGGTTCGTGCCCTGGTCCGGGAAGATCCCACATGCCGTGGAGCGGCTGGGCCCGTGAGTCATGGCCGCTGAGCCTGCGCATCTGGAGCCTGTGCTCCGCAACGGGAGAGGCCACAACAGTGAGAGGCCCGCATACAGAAAAAAAAATATATATATATATATATATATATACACGTGAGGAGAGACCATAATTCTGTAACGTAAAACTGGCTAAAGTCCCTGAAGGAGGGCCACCCTTAGAGCATTTAAATGACTGGAATCCCATACATCATTGGTTTTTTTGAGAGCAAAAGAAAAATTCCTAAATAGCTTGATAGGTATGCTTTCAGAGTTGAGAGTTATGTTTTGTTCTAGAGTGTGCCTTTCACAAGATTCTTTAGATTTTTCTTCCAGGGGATGGCCTTTGTCCTGTTTATCTGACCCATGACCAGGTGCCCCTTGTTGCATGAAAATTGTCTTGCAGTTGGGGGGTGACTTAATGTCAATCCAGCCTTATCCTCTCACGGGAGTCTTTTGTCTCAGAGACCAAAGTCTGTCATAAGGAGGTGGAAGTGTTCTAATAGCATTTATTTGCTCCACTCACATCCACTTATATTGTTTTTAATTGTTGCTCTCAAGAATTCCAAAGGAATTAAACCGAAATTCTAGCGTACTTCCAGTAAGAAAACAAATGAGTATTCATCAGAGGATAAAGACTTCAAACAGATCCCAAATAAAGTCAGAAAGCTCAGCCAAAGCGGGGGAGCTCAGAATCTGAGAACAGACTTTCCAAACCGAAAGTAGATGGTAACTCAGCGGAGTGATGAGGGCAAGGGACTTGGTGTGGGCACCTTGGTGTGGCAATTTTGAGGCCAAGGAAAAGCTGCCTGTACCTTGCTACGGTTTGCCTGTCCTGATTTGTAATTCCTCTCTGCTATTCCTGAATAAACTCATCTTTTTGACAATTTTGAGCTTGCCCCAGTTTCCCACTTTATTTAGGTTGACATCTCCAAGCCTGGTTCTCCAATCCTCATTACAATTCTAGAAGACGCCCAATCTCATTTGTAAATTGGACCATTAAGTTGGCAATAGAGACTGAAAAGCACCAGAAAACAAGTGTCGTAACATTCTGAAGTGAGAAACCAAATCAAATCGCAGAAGTTTCCAAGCAGGCAGCAGAGAAATGTTTCCTCTGCTTAAGTTAACCAGATTTAATTTCTACTCTTTGAAGTTAAGATACCTGACAGATACAATCTTAACCCCTGACCAAAGTTGATTTGTCAAAGGATAGAAATCTCATCCCAGCTTGACTTTCTGGTTGTGCAGTTTTGAAAACAAAACCTAGTGGCCTTAAACAATAATTTATTTCCTCTCAATGTTCAGGTGGTTGCTGGACTCAGCTGGAAGTGTCACTTGGCATCTCTCATGCAATTGCAGTCACATATCAGCCAGGCCTGCAGTCATATGAAGGTTTGACTGAACTAGACGTCTAAGAAGTCTCACTTATATACCTGGTAATCGTTACTGGCTATCAAGGGGAGCTCAGCTCAGGCTGTCAACCAGAGCCTCTGTACCTGGCATCTCCATGCGGTTTGAACTTCTCACAGCATAGGGGCTGAGTTCCAACAGGGAGTATCCAAAAACTAGAATTGCAAGAGGCCCAGGTAGAATTATCAAGGCTTCAAAAGCCACATACCATCATTCCCATTTAAGATAGAGTCACAAAGTCACCTCAGATTCAGAGAAGGGGCTTATATAAGGGCATTAGGATATGCAGCAAAAAGGCCCTCCAGTGATGTATTCTAATCCCTGGGACCTGGAAATATGTTACCTTACATGGCAAAAGAGACTTTGCAGATGTGATTAAGGATATGGACATTGAGGGACTTCCCTGGTGGTCCAGTGGTTAAGACTCCATGCTCCCAATACAGGGGGCACATATTCGATCCCTGGTCAGGGAACTAGATCCCTCATGCATGCCACAACTAAAAAAAAAAAAAGAAAAGAAAAAAGAAAAAGGTCCCTCATGCTACAACTAAGACCCGGCGCAGCCAAATAAATAAATAAATATTTTTTTTAAAAAAGGATATGGACCTTGACGTAAGGAGATTATCCTGTATTATCCAGGTGTGCCTAATCTAAGATATGAGTGCTTCAAACTGGAGAAACTCTCTCAGCTCCAAAGAACCAGAGAGACGGCAGTATGAGAAGGACTTGGCCTGTCATTGCTCACCTGAAGATGGAGAAAGGGAGACATGAGCCTTGCATGCAGGTGACCTCTAGAACCTGGAAAAGGCAAGAAAATGGATCCTCCCTTAGAGCCTCCAGAAAGGAGCTCAGCCCTGCTGACATACTGATTTTAGCCTAGTGAGACCTATGTTGGACTTATCGCCTACAGAACTGTAAGATAATAAATTTATGTTGTTTAAGCCACAAAATCTGTGGCAATTTGTTATTAAGTATAATAATAAGAAACTAATATAATACAGCATGGGACTTCCCTGGTGGTGCAGTGGTTAAGAATCTGCCTGCCAATGCAGGGTTCGATCCCTGGTCCGGGAAGATCCCACATGCCGCAGAGCAACTAAGCCTGTGTGCCACAACTACTAAGCCTGCACTCTACAGCCCGCAAGCCACAACTACTGAAGTCCGCATGCCACAACTACTGAAGCCCGTGCACCTAGAGCCTGTGCTCCACAACAAGAGAAGCCACCACGATGAGAAGCCCACACACCACAACGAAGAGTAGCCCCCACTTGCCGCAACTAGAGAAAACCCGCACACAGCAACAAAGACCCAACACAGCCAAAAGTAAACTAAATAAAATAAATAAATTTATTTTTTTAAAAAGAAACTAATACAGTGTGAATATCAGGAAATATAGCTCATTGGGAGATCATCTTTGGACACCAGCTCCCTCACCTGATCTATGAGTCCTTTCTTAGGAATGTAGAATTAGAACTATAAGACCGCTCACCCTCTTAGATGAAAAATACCTAAATCCAGAAATTGCTGGTAGTAGCCCATTTTCTAACATGCACTCTGTAATCAGAATACACCATTTAGTGTTTAAAAAATGAATTGATGATATCAACACTAATTGAAAAGTGAAAAATCTCAGACCCTTAACATTCTGTATTTCTTGTGTTGTGCAAAAGAGGTTTTATTGATTTATTTAAACAATCAGTCTATTTCCTTCAACAATGAAATCATTTAAGCCTAGAAACAGTCAATTTTGCCTTAACTAATAAGTTCCTTGGGCAAGAAAGAAATGTATACACATGACTTGGTAGATATAAAATGAATATTCCTTAAGCAGGAGCTAGAATAGAAAGATATCCTGTGCTCTTGGATTGAAAGAATTAATATTTTTTAAATGGCCATACTGGGGCTTCCCTGATGGCGCAGTGGTTGAGAATCTGCCTGGGGACACGGGTTCGAGCCCTGGTCTGGGAAGATCCCACATGCCGCGGAGCAACTAGTCCCGTGAGCCACAACTACTGAGCCTGTGCATCTGGAGCCTGTGCTCCACAATGAGAGGCCATGAAAGTGAGAGGCCCGCGCACTGCGCTGAAGAGTGGCCCCCACTTGCCGCAACTAGAGAAAGCCCTCGCACAGAAATGAAGACCCAACACAGCCAAAAATAAATAAATAAATAAATAAAAATTTTTAAAAAGTGTCTTAAATGGGCCATACTACCCAAAGCAATCTAAAGATTTAATGAAATCCCTATCAAAATACCCATGACATTTTTCACAGAGCTTTACTTATATTGAATCTTGGTGAATAACTTTTGCTGGATTGAATCCCAAAAGGCCAAGCTAGAGAAAAAACGGTTTGGGGCAGGGGAGTGATATTGTATTAAAATAGAAGGTTAACATTCTTAATTTGACAAATTCTACAGTCATTTACACCACAGTCCACCCAATAGCTACTAAGTAGGCAAAAGAAAAGTGAATCTCTAAGCCGAAAAGGTTAATGACAAAACCAATTCTATTCTTTTCATAATTTTTATTTCAAAATCTTTGGTCTAACCTCCCGAGATTTTGCCAAGCAAAAGCTGGAAGACTGGCTAAAACCGTGTCACGGTGTCCACATGCTTGATCTTTAGCACACTGTCCAAGGCAGTATGAACCAGAAATATCCATGCACATGCCATTAGCCACAGAGAGCCTACTTGTGACTCACCTGCCATGAGCTGACAGTCTGAGAGAGGGACAAGAGGAGCTGAGGTCACCATGTGACCGTGTTGATGATATCCTACGACTTCCATTCCAAGAATATCACGCAGGAAATTTATTCTATTTATTATCATCCCCTTGACAATGTCCACTATGGATCTCCACAGTATGGCAGCTGACAATACCCATACAAGCCAGGGGTAAAAAACACCATGTGCTTTGCCCACAAGTGAATGGCTATACAGCCTAACGGTGAAGGGAACATGCTCTGGATTTAAATCCTGACTATACCTCTTACTAGCTGTATAACTTTGGGAAAATGACTAAACTTATCTGTGCATCAGTTTCCTCACCTCTTCTAAGGGGATAATAATAGTACTCACCTTGATTTTCCCCACTATTGTAAATATCTTAAGGATATTACTCTATTTACATAAAATAGGATAGTTACTGGCCACCATGGTAGTAAGTACACTAAATAAATGTTAGTTTTCACTGTTATCATTATTACTGTTTTAATTAATGAAGAGACATATGCTGAAATCAACAATACCAAGAAGACAGACAGATACTCTAATTGGGACTATCTGCACACATGAAAACTCAAATAAAAGTAATAAAATCCAGATCTGTACTTACCAGATTCATCTGGCAAAAGTTCCAAATATCTTTATTCGTAAAAGTTAATGTATGACTTTTCATGTCACCCCCAAGAAGAGCTCTTTAACATTTAATTTATCTAGTATTTTCATCCTCCATCATACTCTGGACAGGCTAATTAATATAATATCAATGGCTGGCCTGGCATATTCTCCTCATTATACCAACAGTCTTTTAGGGAAAAATGAAGAGGTGAGAGGGGACTATTGGGGCTCAGAAACAAACAGTGGTAACTATGGGCAAACAATGAACACCCAAAACCAAGCAAAACCACAGATAATTGTCACTTGATCACTTTCTAAATAATTGTGGGTTGAGTTTAGTGAACAAGAATATGAAGATATATTTAAAGTTGTATGTTTTCAACTACACAGCATAAGAAGTGGTGATTTGAATTTCGTGTAGTTAAATTTCTACAGCTCTTGAGACTATATCTCTATGCCCAAATGGTAAAATAATCAGCAGATTCCATAAAATAGTATTGCAAGAAGTCATTTGATTTCTAGCAAAAAAATATATATATTCTTGGCTTTCATAGTGGTATTTGGAAGGCTGTTTTAGAATAAATTTTATTAGCCTAGAAAAGACAGTAAATGAACATCCCAGCTGTTATTCCATGAAATAAAGCAATGTGATTGTCCTTCTTGGGTTTTTTTCCTGCTTCATTATATATATATATATTTAATTATAAAATGTCAACTAGTCCTTCCCAAAATTCAATTTTTAAACTATATTAACTTTAAAGAGTTGGACCTGAGGGGAAAGTGGCAGTGTTCCTAAAGGGACAAGATATAGTAATACATCTTATTGACTGTCTTCACATGGTTGATTTCCAGAACTATTGTTTTTCCACTTCTGGAATTCATATCAGCAATGTGGATCTTCTTAAGAAAACCATTTTTTAAGCACAACCAAAAAATTGCCTGTTGATTCTCTAGGTGTCTCACACTGACTGTGCCTTTGTCTTGTTTGGGTTTATACAAAAATTTGGCATGCTGGCAATATTTATGTGCAGAGGGTTAGAGCTGAACAACCTTGAGTTAGAGACAAACAACACTTGAAAGCTTGTAGCTCATGTTTGATGCACTGTCACACCTTTATGACCTCCACCCCAGCAAGCCACAGGAATATGAAGAGTCAAGGAATCTGTGCTCAGTAATTCATTATTACCCAAGGGGTTATGAATTATATTTCATCCTCATCAGGTGAGATGATACAAGAAGTGTCAAGGTGTGCACTAGGACACAGGTTTTCTCCATGTCTCCTCATATTTGGGATTTCCTCATACTCTCAACGCTGAGCCCCACTATGTTAGAAAAAGCTAGATTCCAGGGTTTTTCAACATGGTAAACATTAAGTAGTTTACAAATAGTGAGAACTGAAAACTCCTTAATTTGTTTTCTAACTTGTAATGTCTAACAATATGAAATTGAGCAATTAACTTATGCTTGTCTGGCTGCTTTACTTTTTCCAGGAAAGAGATATTAGGAAAGGTTGTGAGAGCTAATAAAACCATGATAGTCTACTTGGGAATGTTTATGAATTATCCCTTCTCTAAACGCAAAAATTCTAGTCACATCAGACTCTAATTGTCCATTGCACAAAACAATGAAAATATTTTGAAATTTTTATCAACTTAATGTCTGCGAATATTTTCTTAAAAACAAGCAGCTCACACATACCTGTAATGGTGGCCAAATGATTTTTCTAGTGTCAATTTTGTCAGCAAACCCTCTAGAATAATCTGGGACCAGAATGTTCATCACAAATGACCTCATATCCTCTTCTCTATTTCTAAGAACAGGACATATGTGTGTGTACATGTTTAGGGCCACAATACAGTACTGTCAGCACATGAAACAACCTGAGATTTCTTAATTTTGCTGAAATGTGATGATAATTACAAAAAAAAAGATGAGGAAGGGAACATGGTGTTCAATTTTACTTGTGATCTTCTAGTTAAACATCAAAGCAACTCTGTACATGTTAGAACTTTACTTTCCCTCATGAGCTAATAAACTCCTCCTAAGACGTGGAAATTGCTCTGCAAAGCATACTATGAAACACTTACCAAATCGCAGTAGCAAAAATATTTCAATAACTCAACATCCTTAGACACTTTTAGTGGGAAAAATAGTTGGAAATGTCAAGTATTGCCAGACTTTACACGTGGACATAAACATTTGTTCTAATGTCAGAGCTATTTATTGAAGCTGTGGAATAAAAATGAAACACTTTTCATATTAAATGCAATGAATCATGTACATGTACCTAATGGTGAAAATTCTAAATATTGTGAAATGCAAATTCCCATTCCAAATTTAAAAGATGTGTATTAAATACTACCTTGTTTGATATGTATGTTTTAATGTATGATTGTTTTATACAACTCTATAGAAAACACAGTATTGAGTAGTAATAGGACAAGAATTAAAATATATTTTTTCCATACTCAATGAATTTGCTACGTTTTTATTTCACTCAAATTGTATTTGAATTGAATTCTAAAACACTTCTAGAATAGGGGAAAAAATCCTCCAGCCCTTAATAAATATTTTGTGAATAAATGAATGAATAAACAAAATCTAAAAATGAAAGTTAAAAAATAATAAATCTAAAATTTTAAAATAAAAGAAATCAAATCTTTATATTTGTTAAACTAGTTAAGAAGGAAGATGTTACAGTAACCTATTAATGTGTCTCATAATCTTCCTCAGTCTCTCTCCAGAGGCTGTGAAGGAGCTGAAATTAGGCTATACTCCAGAAAGGTGTAACAATTTATAATCCACCCCAACCTACATGAAATGGAGCATATCCCTAAAAACTCACTTTACTGTTACAACTGACATAGAGTATATTATAGAGAAAATTTGAAGGCCCTGGAAATAGTATTTCAATTAAGATACTGCCAAATATATGTAAAATAGATAGCTAGTGAGAAGGAGCCGCATAGCACAGGGAGATCAGCTCAGTGCTTTGTGACCACCTAGAGGGGTGGGATAGGGAGGGTGGGAGTGAGGGAGATGCAAGAGGGAGGAGATGTGGGGATATATGTATATGTATATCTGATTCACTTTGTTATAAAGCAGAAACTAAAACACCATTGTAAAGCAATTATACTCCAATAAAGATGTTAAAAAAAAAAGATACTGCCAAAATTTAATTAATAGCCACTTAATGAAGACAGAGTACTTAAAAATTCATCTTAGGGTATACTTTTACTCAATTACATGATAAGAGGAGAAGGAGCATCTTGTGCATCTAAAAGAGTCTGTGACTTGATTTAAAGGAAATCTTCCTCTAAATTTCAATAAAAATACAGTTTCCTGACCTTGAACAACAGGGTTTGAACTGAGCAGGTCCACTTATACTTGCATGTTTTTTAATAGAAAGACTGAAAAACCACACAATCTGCCATTGGTTGAAGAGTGAATACGGAACTATGGATATGGTGGAACTGTGTATACGGGGGATTTTCAACCATGTGGAGATTCACCACCCCTATTTCCCCACGTTGTTTAAGGGTCAACTGTACGCTTTTAAACAAGCACTTTTCAAATTTTATTGTGTTTACAAATCACTTAGGGATCTTGTTCAAATGCACATTCTTCTTCCTGCAGGTCTGGGAAGTGACCTAAGTTTGTTTGTTTGTTTTTCTTTTGAACAAGATCCTGGTGATGGTAATGCTAATGGCCCTTGGACCACATTTTGAAGAGCATTTTGAATAGCTGACAAACCACTTTAGAGTCTCTTAAAATCACCAGTGTCTCTAGAAACTTTTACTTCAACTCAAGATCCTGGTTTCTCAAGTGAGGGAACTAAATTTTTATTTCTGATTCCATTAACTCTATTTTATAAAACCAGTTATTCATGTAAAGTACCAGAAAGACAGACCCAAGACATTTAGCAGGTTTTCTACTTAAAAAAAAAAAAAAAAAAAAAAGGGAGCTCTGCCCACCAGAGCAACAGCCAGCTCTACCAACCAATAGTCCCTCCCATCAGGAAACTTGCTCAAGCCTCTTAGATAGCCTCATCCACCAGAGGGCAGACAGCAGAAGCAAGAAGAACTACAATCCTGCAGCCTGTGGAACAAAAACCACATTCACAGAAGGTAGACAAGATGTAAATGCAGAGGGCTATGTACCAGATGAAGGAACAAGATAAAACCCCAGAAAAACAACTAAATGAAGTGGAGATAGGCAACCTTCCAGAAAAAGAATTCAGAATAACGATATTGAAGATGATCCAAGACCTTGGAAAAAGAATGGAGGTGAAGATCGAGAGGATGCAAGAAATGTTTAACAAAGACCTAGAAGAATTAAAGAACAAAGAAACAGAGATGAACAATACAATAACGGAAATGAAAACTACACTAGGAGGAATCAATAGCAGAATAACTGAGGCAGAAGAACGGATAAGTGACCTGGAAGACAGAATGGTGGAACTCACTGCTGCAGAACAGAATAAAGAAAAAAGAATGAAAAGAAATGAAGACAGCCTAAGGGACCTCTGGGACAACATTAAACGCAACAACATTAGCATTATAGGGGCCCCAGAAGGAGAAGAGAGAGAGAAAGGACCCGAGAAAATATTGAAGAGATTACAGTTGAAAGCTTCCCTAACATGGGAAAGGAAATACCCACTCAAGTCCAGGAAGTGCAGAGAGTCTCATACAGGATAAACCCAAGGAGAAAAATGCCAAGACACGTAGTAATCAAATTGGCAAAAATTAAAATCAAAGAAAAATTATTGAAAGCAGCAAGGGAAAAATGACAAATAAAATGCAAGGGAACTCGCATAAGGTTAAAAGCTGATTTCTCAGCAGAAACTCTACAAGCCAGAAGGGAGTGGCAGGACATATTTAAAGTGATGAAAGGGAAGAAGCTACGGCCAAGATTACTCTACCCATCAAGGATCTCATTCAGATTGGATGGAGAAATCAAAAGCTTTAAAGACAAGCAAAAGCTAAGAGAATTCAGCACCACCAAACAAGCAAACAAATGCTACAACAAATGCTAAAGGAACTTCTCTAAGTGAGAAACACAAGAGAAGAAAAGGACCTACAATAACAAACGCAAAACCATTAAGAAAATGGTACTAGGACATGACATATCAATAATTACCTGAAACGTGAATGGATTAAATGCTCCAACCAAAAGACACAGGCTGGCTGAATGGATACAAAAACAAGACCCATATATATGCTGTCTACAAGAGACCCACTTCAGATCTAGGGACAAATACAGACTGAAAGTGAGGGGATGGAAAAAGATATTCCATGCAAATGGAAATCAAAAGAAACCTGGAGTAGCAATACTCATAGCAGATAAAATAGAATTTAAAACAAAGAATGTTACAGGAGACAAGGAAGGACACTACTTAATGATCAAGGGTTCAATCCAAGAAGAAGATATAACAATTATAAATATATATGCACGCAAAATAGGAGCACCTCAATACATAAGGCAACTGCTAACAGCTAGAAAGGAGGAAATCGACAGTAGCAAAATAATAGTGGGGGACTTTAACACCTCACTTACACCAATGGACAGATCATCCAAACAGAAAATTAATAAGGAAACACAAGTTTTTTTTTTTTTTTTTTTTTTTTTTCTTTTTGCGGTATGCGGGCCTCTCACTGTTGTGGCCTCTCCCGTTGCGGAGCACAGGCTCCGGATGCGCAGGCCCAGCGGCCATGGCTCACGGGCCCAGCCGCTCCGCGGCATGTGGGATCCTCCCAGACCGGGGCACGAACCCGTATCCCCTGCATCGGCAGGCGGACTCTTAACCACTGCGCCACCAGGGAGGCCCAGGAAACACAAGTTTTAAATGACACAATAGCCCAGATAGATTTAATTGATATTTATAGGACATTCCATCCAAAAACAGCAAATTACACTTTCTCCTCAAGTGCGCACGGAATATTCTCCAGGTTGGATCATATCTTGGGTCACAAATCAAGCCTCAGTAAATTTAAGAAAATTGAAATCATATCAAGCATCTTTTCTGAGCACAACACTGAGATTAGAAATCAAATACAGGGAAAAAAAAGTTAAAAACACAAACACATGGAGGATAAACAATATGTTACTAAATAACCAAGAGATCACTGAAGAAATCAAAGAGGAAATCAAAAAATACCTAGAGACAAATATCAATGAAAACACAACAATCCAAAACCTATGGGATGCAGCAAAAGCAGTTCTAAGAGGGAAGTTTATGGCTATACACACGTGCCTCAAGAAACAAGAAAAATCTCAAATAAACAATCTAACCTTACACCTGAAGGAACTACAGAAAGAAGAACAAACAAAACCCAGAGTTAGCATAAGGAAAGAAATCATAAAGATCAGACCGGAAATAAATGAAATGAAACAAAGAAAACAATAGCAAAGATCAATAAAACTGAAAGCTGGTTCTTTGAGAAGATAAAAAAATTGATAAACCATTAGCCAGACTCATCAAGAAAAAGAGGGGGAGGATTCAAATCAATAAAATTAGAAATGAAAAAGGAGAAGTTACAACAGACACCACAGAAATACAAAGCATCTTAAGACACTACTACAAGCAATTCTATGCCAATACAATGGACAACCTGAAAGAAATGGACAAATTCTTAGAAAGGTATAACCTTCCAAGAGTGAAACAGGAAGAAATAGAAAATATGAACAGACCAATCACAAGTAATGAAATTGAAACTGTGATTAAAAACCTTACAAAAAACAAAAGTCCAGGACCAGATGGCTTCACAGTTTAATTCTACCACACTTTAGAGAAGAGCTAGCACTCATCCTTCTCAAACTCTTCCAAAAAACTGTAGAGGAAGGAACACTCCAAAACTCATTCTAGGAGGCCACCATCACTGTGATACCAAAACCAGACAAAGATACTACAAAAAAAGAAAACTACAGACCAATATCACTCATGAATATAGATGCAAAAATCCTCAACAAAATACTAACAAACAGAATCCAACAACACATTAAAAGGATCATACACATGATCAAGTGGGATTTATCCCAGGGATGCAGGGATTCTTCAATATATGCAAATCAATCAATGTGATACACCATATTATCAAATTGAAGGATAAAAACCATATGATCATCTCAATAGATGCAGAAAAAGCTTTTGAGAAAATTCAACACCCATTTATGATAAAAACTCTCCAGAAAGTGGGCATAGAGGGAATCTACCTCAACATAATAAAGGCCATATATGACAAAACCACAGCAAACATCATTCTGTGAAAGAGAAAGGTGAAAAACTGAAAGCATTTCCTCTAAGATCAGGAACAAGACAAGTATGTCCACCCTCACCACTATTATTCAAAATAGTTTTGCAAGTCCTAGCCATGGCAATCAGAGAAGAAAAAGAAATAAAAAGAATACAAATTGGAAAAGAAGTAAAACTGACAATGTTTGCAGATAACATGATACTACACATAGAGAATCCTAAAGATGCCACCAGAGAACTACTAGCGCTAATCAATGAATTTGGTAAAGTTGCAGGATACAAAATTAATGCACAGAAATCTCTTGCATTTCTATACACTAATGATGAAAAATCTGAAAGAGAAATTAAGGAAACACTCCCATTTACCATTGCAACAAAACGAATAAAATACCTAGGAATAAACCTACCTAGGGAGACAAAAGACCTGTATGCAGAAAACTATAAAGACACTGATGAAAGAAATTAAAGATGATACAAACAGATGGAAAGATATACCATGTTCTTGGAATTGGAAGAATCAATATTGTGAAAATGACTATATTACCCAAAGCAATTTACAGATTCAATGCAATCCCTATCAAACTACCAATGGCAGTTTTTACAGAACTAGAGCAAAATAATCTTAAAATTTGTATGGAGACACAAAAGACCCCAAATAGCCAAAGCAGTATTGAGGGAAAAATATGGAGCTGGAGGGATCAGACTCCCTGACTTCAGACTATACTAGAAAGCTACAGTAATCAAGACAATGTGATACTGGCACAAAAACAGAAATATAGATCTATGGAGCAAGATAGAAAGCCCAGAGATAAGCCCAGAGATAAACGTATGGACACCAAGGGGGGAAAGCAGGTGGGGGTGTGTGTGATGAATTGGGAGATTGGGATTGACAGATATACATTGATGTGTATAAAATGGATGACTAATAAGAACCTGCTGTATAAAAAAATGAAATAAAATTCAATAATTCAGAAAACATAAAACAAACAAATGTTTAAAATGTCACATTGCATTCAGCTCCTCCTAATTGATCTTATTTAGAGATTTCTGTAGCCCACAGTGTATCACAGAAAAATCAAAATGAAATATTATGATGGATGTGTGTATTTTTTTGTGTGTGTGTGTGCAGTACGTGGGCTTCTCACTACTGTGGCCTCTTCCGTTGTGGGGCACAGGCTCCGGACGCGCAGGCTCAGCGGCCATGGCTCACGGGCCCAGCCGCTCCACGGCACGTGGGATCTTCCCGGACCGGGGCACGAACCCGTGTCCCCCACATCGGCAGGCGGACTCTCAACCACTGCGCCACCAGGGAAGCCCCCGGATGTGTGTATTTTTACAGAGCAGGGAATTAGGGTGTCATATTCATCTCCTGGACGACATCCATTGCCAGTTGGCTAAGCTTAAGAAATTCTGAACACTAGTCTTGCCAGAATTCTGCCCCCACAACCTGGCTGACAGCTTTATCAACAACCAGGAGGCAGAACAGGCCCCAGTCTGGCTTCCCATCTCTGTAGTGCCAACTGCAGTTCGAATGTTTGGGCTTCAGCAGTAACAGAAGCAGACAGGCCCTAAAGATCTAAAGTGAACAGATACTGCTTTTACTAACAACAATAATGAAAAAACCAATCTCTGACATTCAGAATGTGCATGCACTTTTAAGGCAATGATGGCTTAAGCACTCAGTAATATAAATTCCTCAATGATATTTACTGAATATTGTATTTGAAATATCAATAATCATTACATTAGGAAACAAAAATCACCTTCCTCAAACAAGTATACCTTTTAAGTTTCTAGAAGGTAAACCACACCAAGAAGAAGAGAATAATGAACACAGCAATGGATCAGGCCAGATACGTCAAATCCCTCTTCACCTGCATGAATAGTCAAAGCTGAGTAAGATGACACACTATAGAAAGATCCTGTAAAGAAAGTTGATGCAAACTTATTATTCCTTAACTCTTTTTGTTGAATGAAGTAATGCTAGTTATTCCAAGTTGTCCAACAAGCTTCTCTATTATTCATCCATCAGTTTCCCAAAGAGGTTGGCTGGAGGTGACAAGAGGGAAATGACATCAGCAAAGACCCCCCAAAGAGACAGCTAAGCAGTTCAGTCTCGGCAGTTCTGCTTCAGGGGCAAGGTTGTTCCAGAGGCAAGACTGGCCAGAAAGTTACAACGAGCTGCTTGTAGGAACAAGCTAGTAAGCAGTAAAATATTATTAAATTTATTGTTATTTAATAATGAGACTTGGCTAAAAGATAGGTTAAGACATCCATTAGGTAGCAATCATAAAAAAATACTAGAAAATAACAAGTGTTGGCAAGGGTGTGGGGAAATTGGAATCCTTGTTGCATTGTTGGTGGGGATGTAAAATGGCATAGCCACTGTGGAAAACAGTATGGCAGTTCCTCAAAAGTGAAATATAGAATTACCATATGATCCAGCAATTCCACTTCTGGGTATATACCCAACAGAACTGAAAACAAGGACTCAAACAGATACTTACACACTAATGTTTATAGCAGCATTATTCACACTAGCCAAAATGAGGAAACAACCTAAATGTCCATCAACAGGTTAATGGATAAACAAAGTGTGGTATACATGTAAAATGGAATATTATTGACCTTTAGAAAGGAATGAAATCCTGATACATATTACAATATGGATGAATATTGCACACATTATTCTAAGTGAAATAAGCTGGACACAAAAGGACAAGTATTATATGATTCCACTTACATGAGGTGCCTGAAGTAGGTAAATTCATGAAGACAGTAAGAAGAATAGAAGATACCAGGTGCTAGCGCTGGTGAGTTATTATTTAATGCCTATAGAGTTTCTGTCAGGGATGATAAAAAAGTTCTGGAAATGGATAGTGATAATGGTTGCACAACAGTGTGAATGTTTTTAATGCCACTGGATTGTACACTTAAAAATTAAAATGGTAAGTTTTAAGTTATATGTATTTTACCACAATAAAAAAATAGAAAAAATTAATCTATTGAATATTTAAAGAACCTGATTTAAATTTTCCTCTTTTATTTCATTTTTTATTCTTCCCCATAAATTAAAATTTTTAACAAGAGCTAAGTATAGCAAGTGGATCTTAGAAGACAGGCACATGTACTTGGTACCATTTTCTTTGCTCTATTTGATTAGTGCCTGTGCTAATACAAAGGATTAGACTCACACAAATCAAGATCTTACCCAGTATCAAGCTTTCATAATGATGTAAAAGAGTCAGGTAATCCATGGGCTCAGACAAAGCAGAGAGGATTTGGGGACATTGAGGTGGCCCCCCTTCTTATGATGAGCACTCACTCTCTGGTCCAAAATGATAGATGAGCTCTCCAACGGAGGATATATGGGGTTATCTCACAGAGTAAGGGAACATTTTATTTATGATACATCTCTGTTTTATACCCTAGCTTTCATGTCAGTTTTCAAGGACATCTTACTAAGAGCACTCCTGCTAGCATAGATCATTAGCCTAATTACCTAAAGGTCCAGAACCACAGTGTCTAGGATTGGGTTACCTGCCTTCTTCCCTCTCATCCTAGGTGAAGCATCCCCTCGTAGTCAGGGGCAAACTGGGTCACAGTCCAGTTACATTAACTCCTTCCTCGTCATTAAAAAATTTATTCTGATTGCACACATGAACTAGTATGTACATATTTGTCTTTAGAAATAATCATGTAATGTACAAACCTGCTATGATATTTTCATGGGAGTTTCTACTCCTAAAGCTTGATGTCTAGACCTCTACATTAGGAACACTCACCAGACAAGTGCATCAAATATCCCCTGGTGAGGGTGAGAAGGAAAAGACTGGGTTTCTAAGTACTCACATAGCTCAACAAGGTCTCAGATCCAACAATTCAGAGGTAAGGAGCTACAGGCAATGAAAACCTAAAGTAAAAGGAACATTGCTTTCACATCAATCACATTTCAGGCCAAAAGGCATTGAAGGAATGGATGCTTTGTTGCCTCAGAAGGGTTTTCCAGGGTCTGCATAGTTTATTCCATCTTTCCCATTCTCTGCTGTTAACCTTTCACATCAGAGTTTTTGTTCTCCACCTCCCTGCTTGGACTGCAGGATTCAGACATTTCTTTGCGTCCCAGGTCAACCTTGCCTTGAACAAGAACATAAATTTCTCCTTGCCCACAATTCTTGGTTCGGCCTCAGCCCATTCCATCCAGGTCCCACCTCTCGAGACATAAGGCTGGGTCAGAGGACTAGGTCTCCCACAGATCTGGGAAGAAAACCTGGATAAAACTGGTGGCAGGAGCAGCTTCCACCCCAACCTGACCACCATGCAGAAAACTTGACCCTTTCACCATCACTTGCCCTCAGTACAGGGCTTCTCTCTCCTCTGTTTCTCCTACTGAACCAAATCTTTTGCAAATGTAGGCAAAACAGCAGTAGCAGGGAGAAGCCTAGGCCCTTAAAACTCTCCTCAAAGTGTCTTAAAACTCTCCTCAAAGTACCCTGATGGTGGTGCCGGGTCTGGACTCTACCATCACTACCTAAAATTCTGAGATTAATAGTGGCACCAGGGAGCCACAGGAATGGAACCAAAGCTGGTGCCTCTGTTGTGAAGAAGAAGAATTGGCTTTAACTGGGAAGAAGAAAGAGTTAAGATACTCCCTCTCACCAAGAAATAACAGGGGAAATAAATAAGAAGACAAACAACTAACCTAAGACCAAACTTCAACATCAATTTTATATGTGCCCCTGTCAAGGGGGCTACAATATGTAGTCCCAACATGCTTTGTGGTAGGATTCATCTGGGTTCAGGTATTTCTGGAATTCTGATTATACAGACTTTTCAGAAACTTATACTGCCAGACAATTCACTCATGGGAAGAAAACGATTTGGTTTAAGCTATAGAATATGTTTTCAAGAACTGCTATGTTGTGATCATACCTGTCCCTTATAATCTTTACATTTCAGTTTCTGAAGAAAGAAAAGCAGGATTTTCACTTTATTTATATGCGTCAGAGAAGTGCAGGAAAACATTTCCATGAAACTTACTGTGGCTGACAATCTGCTCAGTTGCAGCAATGTGTTTGATATGGGCTCTGGACACAAAGCAAACCCCCATAGTAGAAAATGACAACTGATGCTCTTGCCAAAGCCTGCCAGTAGCTGGTGACCATGACCTGCCTAATCCTGAGTGCTTGTCTCTTAGTGGTGGTTCCCTGTGTATGTGTGTGTCCCACCAGAGTTATCTGGGTGGGTGGTCTATGAAATATTTGGAATTTATGGACAAGCTTGCCTACAGACAGGCTACTACTTTAAATGCTATTGCTTTCTGTTTGATTGTGGAGTGGTACCTGGTTAATTCTCCCCAGAATCAAATCAAACACTAATAATGCTATGAGATTCTGGTTACTATTAGTATAATTCATTTATGTGCAAGGGTAAGACTTGCCAACACATAAAACATATCCTTCAGAGCCAAGGTGAAAAGGGAATCATTCTTTGCCACTTCGTCAGAAAAGAAGAGGAAAGAAGAAAGTGAGATACTTTCTTTCTTTCTGTGTAATCCCATAGATAGCTTCTCTTTTCTGCTAACAGTTATATT
Organism: Mesoplodon densirostris; assembly: GCF_025265405.1. Taxonomy (NCBI): domain Eukaryota; kingdom Metazoa; phylum Chordata; class Mammalia; order Artiodactyla; family Ziphiidae; genus Mesoplodon; species Mesoplodon densirostris. The sequence goes on from NC_082665.1 coordinate 49,274,567, forward strand.
CTCTCTCCAGAGTTCTAATGTATATAAAACCACTGCATAATATTTCTCAAAATTTTAAATGTCAATAAGAATTTCAAAACAAAACAATCTATTTTTGAAAAAGAAATATTTTCTCATTGTGAAAATAATTATTCAAATGCCATACTAAGCAATTATATCTTCAATTTAGAAAATGTAAATACCCTTGGAAGAATAATACCATAATGTATTTGACATTATTTACACTTAGTATGAATGAAGGCTATGAGAATTGGCTTTTACTGGGAAGAAGGAATTAAGACACTAACTCATCAAGGAAGAACAGAAGACTGAAAGTAAAGGAATAGAAAAAAAATAACCCATGCAAATGGAAATGAAAAGAAAGCTGGGATAGCAATACTCATATCAGAAAAAACAGATTTTAAAATAAAGTCTGTAGCAAAAGACAAAGATGACCATTATATAATGATAAAGGGGCCAATCCAAGAAGAGGATATAGCATTCATAAATATATGTGCATTTAATATAGGAGCACCTAAATATATAAAGCAAGTATTAACAGACATAAAGGGAGAAATTGACAGTAATACAATAATAGTAGGATACTTGAATATACCACTTACATCAGTGGACAGATCAACCAAACAGAATATTAATAAGGAAACAGTGGCCTTAAATGACACATTACACCAGATGGTCTTAATAGATATCTGTAGAACATTCTACCAAATAACCAAACAAAAAACCCCAGCAGAATACACATTCTTTTCAAGTGCACATGGAATTTTCTCCAGGATAGATAACATGTTAGGCCACAAAACAAGTCTCAATAAATTTAGAAAGTTGAAATTATTTATATTAAACAACTTTTCCAACTACAACAGTATGAAACTAGAAATCAATTATAGGAAGAAACACAGACATGTAGAGACTAACAACATCTTACTAAGAAAAGAGTGAATCGACAAAGAAATGAAAGATGATATCAAAAAATACCTTGAGATGAATGAAAATAGAAATGCAACTTTCTAAAATCTATAGGACACAGCAAAAGCAGTTCTAGGAGGAAAGTTTATAGTGATATAGGCCTACCACAAGAAACAAGATAAATCTCAAATAAACAACTTAACTTTCCATCTGACAGACTTAGAAAAAGCCCAAAGTTTACAGAAGGAAGGAAATAATAAAGATCAGAGCAGAAATAAATAGAGACCAAAAAGGAAAAAAAAACACAATAGAAAAGATCAATGAACCTAAGAGCTGTTTTTTTTGAAAATATAAACAAAATTGATAAACCTTCAGCCAGAGTCACTAAGAAAAAAAGAGAGGCCAAATAAACAAAATTAGAGGTGAAAAAGTAACAGAAAAAGCCACAGGTACCGTAAAGTGGCCAGTCCATCATGGTATAGTTTAAGGCTGTCACTTAATGGAAAGGTTTATAGAGCAAATGTTCTCTCAATACTTAAAACACAACCTGAATGTCATTACTTTCTTTTGATTAAATCTCCACTAAATGCTCCTGAAAATAGAATATACTACTGAAATATGGTTTGAGTACTTCAATATTCCAGGCTTGTACATAGCCATGCAGGCTGTGCTTGCATTAACAGCATCCTGAGCAACAAGACATGTAGGAAAACTGATAGTGACTGGTATTAAGGTGCTGTCACTCCTGTCCTTTCTGTGGCTACAGGACATGTGATTGGCAGCGGAGGTAAGCACATTCCAGTCGCAAGGTGAGCTGTACTGTATTTCATTCAGCAACTGCTGAGAGGCCAAGAAGTATGAATTCCTCTAGGGCAATCCCTGGAAACAGCTATGGAAGTAAAGGAGTGCTACAGTTATGTCTGCACAGATTTAGTAAAAGAATTTAACAAGTATGACACAGAGGGGCCAAGCAGATTAAACAGTATACTAGAATCAAGGCAATCTCAAAGAAAGAATTTTCCATTGATGTTGCTTACGACAGACCCTTGGAACCTGAAATCTTTTTTCATCCAGAATTTGCTAATCTAGAATTTACCTACCTAACAAGTAGTAAATGAAGTAATTCAGCATTATCTTATTGGTGTCAGAGTTCTCTCTACAAGGATACTGACCTCACCTAACTGGATGTGCAGAGACTTTGTCACTCTTATATTTTGAAGGAAAAAAATGACCAAGTAAAAAGTACATTTCAAAAAGTAGCTTCAGGGCTTCCCTGGTGGTGCAGTGGTTGAGAGTCCGCCTGCCGATGCAGGGGACACGGGTTCGTGCCCCGGTCCAGGAAGATCCCACATGCCACGGAGCAGCTGGGCCCGTGAGCCATGGCTGCTGAGCCTGCGCGTCCGGAGCCTGTGCTCTGCAACGGGAGAGGCCACAACAGTTAGAGGCCCGTGTACCGCAAAAAAAAAAAAAAAAAAAAAAAAAAAAAGAAAAAAAGTAGCTTCATACACAACAATGTGAATGTATTTAATGCCACTGATCTGTACACTTAAAAATGGCTAAAATGGTAAATTTCATGCTATATGTTACCACAATAAAAGAATTTTAAAAAATTTCTAACTTTAAGAGGCTTCATGACACTTGCCCTTACTCATTCATGGGCCAAGGAATTCCAGTAATTAGGAAATGCTACCCTCCACACAAAAAGAAAATTGGTTTTTGTTGCAAGTGTTTTAGAACTAAGAAACTAGTACAGTTGACCCTTGAACAACAAGGGTTTGAACTGTGCAGGTCCACTTATATGTGGATTATTTTCCGATAGTAAATACTACAGTTCTACACAATCTGTGGTTGATTTAATCCATAGATGTGCAACCACGTATATGGAGGAACCACATATATGGAGGAACTATGAAGGGCTGACTATAACTTATACACACATTTTTCACTGAGTCGAGGGTCCACGCCCCTAACCCCACATTGCTCAAGGGCCAACTGTCTATTGGATTAAGTTTAATTCCTTGGACTCTTTTCCTTGATAAAAAAAATTTTTTTTTAAAATAAAAACAGCCTGTTGGATCTTCTTTTTTTCTTTTAAAGAAATGCTAGGGAGATCAGCTCGGTGCTTTGTGACCACCTAGAGGGGTGGGATAGGGAGGGTGGGAGGGAGGGAGACGCAAGAGGGAAGAGATATGGGAACATATGTATATGTATAACTGATTCACTTTGTTATAAAGCAGAAACTAACTCACCATTGTAAAGCAATTATACTCCAATAAAGATGTAAAAAAAAAATGCTCACAACATTCAGGTATTACCACACCAGTTTCAGCCTCTGTTTATTGAAATTTCTTCCTGGTTCACATGTCTAAGCACATGCCACTGACCCAACCTGTGAGAGGCAGACACAAAGTGGTGTTGCAGGTGCAAACGGTTGTCTACTTTGACTGCTCTTCTAACCCCTCTCCTACGACAGAAATCACTGGCAATGCCAATTAAATCTCTATCAGCTGATTTTCGGGTGGTTCTAATGCACCTGTTCCCTCTTTGTTCTTTTTTTCTTTTCTCTTTCTTTTTTATTTTTTTTGGTGGGCTTTGTGTCTGGCTTCTCTCACTTAACAAGGTTTATCCACGTGTAGCATGTATCAGCACTTCATCCCTTTTCATGACCTTAGTCATTTCAGGTAGCTATAACAAAACACCATAGACTGGGTGACTTTAACTACATTTATTTCTCATCGTTCTGAAGCCTGTGAAGTCCATGAAAAAGGGGCTAGCAGATTGGAGATTTGGTTCTTGGTGAGGGCCCTCTTACTGACTTGCAGATGGCCAACTTCTCACTGGATCCTCACATGGCAGAGAGAAGATGCTTTAATGTCTTTTCCTTTCCTTATAAGGATACCAAGCCTATTATGTGGGCTCCACTCTCATGAGCCCATGTAAACCTAATTACCTTCCAAAGACCTCCTCTCTTCATATCATCACATTGGGGGTAATGGCTTCAATATTTGAGTGGCGGGTGGGGGGGAGTAGGGGAGACAGAAACATTCAGTCCATAACATGACCCAATAATATACCATTGTGCAAACAATACTACATTTCATTGATTCATTCATTAGTTGACAAGCATTTAGGTTATTTCCACTTTTTGATTATTATGAATAATGCTGTTATGAACATTTGTGTACAAGTTTTTTGTGGCCACATGTTTCAATTCTCTTGAATGTGTACCTAGGAGAGGAATTGCTAGTTCATATGGCAACTCCATGTTTAACCACTCAAGGAACTGCCAATCCAATTTCCCAAATGGCTGCACCATTTTACAATCCCATAAGCAATATACGAGGGTTCAATTTCTCCAAATCCTCACCAACACTTATTGTCTGCCTTTTTTATTATAACCATCCATCCTAGTGGGTGTGAAGTGGTATCTCGTGATTTTTGATTTGTATTTCCCTAATGTCTAATGATGATGATCACCTTTTCTTGTGCTTGTTGGTCATTTGTATATCTTCTTCAGAGAAATGTCTATTTGAACTCTTTATCCATTTTTAATTGGATTATTTGCCTCTTTTTTATTGAGTATAAGAGCTCTTTATATTTTAGATAAAAGTCCCTTATCAGATATATGATTTGCAAATATTTTTTCCCTTTTTGAATTGTCTTTTTATCTTCTTGATAGTGTCCTTTGAAGCACAAAAGTGTTGTTTTTTTTTTAATTTTGATGATAAATTGCTTTTTAAAAAAGCTTTTGGAGGTCTGGATCCAGAGTAATGTTTTCCTAACACCTAATGAAAAGTTTCATAGAATTTTATACCAGGTAGGAAGGTAATTCAGGTGTATAGTACAAGAAGAACAAGAGAGTTTAATTGATAATTAATTAAAGGGGAAAATATTTTGATGCATAGAAAATTAAATTTCACATAGTTAATATATAAGAATAAAGGCTCTGTAATATATTTTTACTTCTTTTCATATGTGTAAATGCACATTTTGGGGTGGTGCATTAGAACCACCCCAAAAGGAGATATTAATCTCCTTTCACAGAAAACTGATTGAAAGGAGTTATTTTATAAACACAAGCCAGAGGAAAAAGATCTATGCTTGCCCCTAACACTGACTAACTGAAACTGAAGGGAAAACAGAGTTGTTTACTCAGGTAAATATGTTGGGGATCTATAAATGATGAATAGCTTTATTAAAGAAGTTATTAACTTTATATCCTGAACTACTGCTAATGACATTTTAATAAAAGTTGCTTTTGAAATAAACTTTTCTGGTTAATTTCTCCACTCTCTTTGGAATCTTTGGTAGGTAAAAAAATAAGCTAAATTCACATCTGAAAATTTTATGACAGTTTATGCAGAGCATACAAAGTTAACAGCTTATAAATTCTCCTTACCTCAAGAAAGGAAATGGGCAGAAGCAACCATGAACGACTTCTGTAGTCGCTCCTGCTAAAATACTTCTCCAGTGTACTTTTAGCTATTCATTTCCTTCTTTTTTCGAGTTATAACAGACATATAGCATTATATTACTTTCAGGTGTACACATAATGATTCAGTATTTTTATATATTGCTAAATGATCACCACAATGTCTAATTAATATCTATCACCACACATAGTTACAAAAAAAGTTTTCTTGTGATGAGAACTTAAGATCTACTCTCTTAGCAATTTTCAAATATACAGTATAGTATTATTAACTATAGTCACCATGCTATACATTGCCAGGACTTTTTTATTTTATAAGTGGAAGTCTGTACCTTTTGACCATCTTCATTCATTTCACCCACCCTCCACCACCCTGCTTCTTCCACCCACCAATCCATTCCCTGTATCTATGAGTTCAGTTACAATTTTTTTTTATATTCTACATAAAAGTGAAATTATATGGTATTTGCTTTCTTCTGTCTGACTTATTTCTCTTATCATAATGCCCTTAAGGTCCATTTGTGTTGTCACAAATGGCAAGATTTCATTCCTATTTATGGCTGAATAATATATAAATCACATTTTCTTTATCCATTCATCCACTGATGGACACAGTTGTTTCCATGTCTTGGCTATTATAAATAATGCTACAATGAACATAACGGTGCACATATATCTTTTCAAGCTAGTGTTTCGTTTTCATCAGATAAATACCCAGAACTGAAATTGCTGGATCATACTGTAGTTCCATTTTTAATTTCTTGAGGAACCTCCATATTATTTTCCATATTGGCTGCACCAATTTACATTCCTACCAACAGTGCACAAGGATTCCCTTTTATTCATCTTCTCACCAATACTTGTTATTTGTTGTCTTTTTGATAATAGCCATTCTGACAGGTGTGAGGTGATATCTCATTGTGGTTTTGATTTGCATTTCCCTGATGATGAGTGATGTTAAGCACCTTTTCATGTACCTGTTGTCCCTTTGTATGTCTTCTTTGGAAAAATGTGCATTCACATCCTCTGCCCATTTTTTAATCAGATTGGTTTTTTGCTATTGAGTTGTATGAGTTCTTTATATATTTTGGATATTAACCCCTTATCAGGTATATGATTTTCAAATATCTTCTCTCATTTGGTAAGTTGCCTTTTCATTTTGTTGATGGTTTCCTTTTTTGTGCAAAACCCCTCTGCTCTTTAATGATAATATTAAACAACAAGATGGCACAATTTATGGACAAATATTTTTCATAATAAAAAGTATCCTTTGTATTGCTCCATTGTTGCAATAATATGAAATTTAATTTTGAGAAAGATGCACTTAGGTTTTGGTGGTACTTTCAAGAAAACACTAGTTCTCAAAAAATTTGTTATTTCTAGTTATTCCCAAGAAAATGCTGAAACATTAAATGAATCTAAATATTAAGGGCTCCATGTGAAGCCGCATGCTAAGCCTCAGCTCTAGTGAGGCTGTGCAACACCTTGATTTTAAACTTCTAGCCTCTGTGAGAGAATACATTTCTATAGTTTTAAACTGTCAAGTTTGTAGTACTTTGTTACAGCAGCCCTAGAGAAAAATACTCTAGCTAACAGTCTCCTCATTGTTCATGAAATACATCAACCTGTTTCCCACCTCCACACCTTTGCTTAACTATTCCATCACCCCAAATGCCATACCTTTCACCTTTCCACTTATCCTTCCTAGCCTTCGGGACCTCTCTCAGTCCTACTTATTCCAAGCAATTTTCTCCAGCTCTTCCTACCCACTTATGCTCTTAACTGTTCATCGCAATATATATTATATACACTCTTCTCGTACTACTTAAGGTTCTATGTCTTGTTTCCCTAAACAAATTGAAAGTTCCATGAATGCAGATTCTTATGTAACCTTAAACTTAGCAAGCATGAAGACATATTTAATTACTGCATAGCGTCGGATAAACCAAGATAATGGGCCTCACAGCTGTAGCACCACCGATATTAAAAACCAAATCTCAGTGACCTTGCTGCAGACTCCTCCCCAGATTCTACACCTCACAGGCTGAACTGCTATAACCCAGTTAGAATGGAATGAATGAGAGCCCAGGTCATTCCCCTGTTGTGCTGTTCAGAGCTAAAATTCCACCCGAAAAGCTATTACTGTCACCTTGTCGTTGTTTTGTGAAATAAAAAGGGGATCTATGAAAGGTTACCACAGCAAAGCTATAATTCCTACAGCATTATAGTAATAGTGTTATCAAAGATCTTTGATGCATTTAGGTTGCAGAGGTCTGAGGTTGCTGATCTTGGTATTAATCGAAGAGAAGACTAATAGTAAAATAAAATGAATGAAACAGACCTCAGGAAAAATATTCCAATCTTCCTTTGTGATCCAAGCATGAAGGAAACATTTTCTCAGAGTGGAATGGCCTTGAATGGATATTTGCAAATTATCTTTCTTTTCTTCCTTCTTTGTTCCCAGCCAATGGCTTTAGATAAACTCTGTTATCATATCTTCTTATGTACCTATTTTCAGGAGTCTCAGGTAAGAACCCATGACCCAACGCCTTGCAAAATGTAGGAAAGCTAACTTGCTGCAGGGAAGAACCCTGAATGCAGTTATGGACCAACTGTCAAAGATGCTGTTAGGACAAGGTACACACAAGACACTTCCTCCTCTGGCCTCTCTTAATACAATATGAGTTTTAATGGGACTAAGTGGGTGGAACTGGGAAGTTACATTATCAAGACAAAGTCTTCATGGAAGTTCCCCTCTCTGAGTCAGACTTGGGCCAGGACATTGCCTGCCTCCCATGGAATAGTGGAATCCGTGTGATCAAAAAAATCTTAGGGATTCTCCAAGCCAAGAAGTCATTGCCTCCCCTAAATTATCCCACAATCCAAAGGGGAATGGCCACTAGATACTGATGAAACAACTCTTTAACTTACCACCAATACTAGCTGAGCAAAGATTTCACACCCAGCCACCATGAGTCCCATAGAGAGGACTCCACAATTCATTAACCCTCTTCCGCTATCCTCCCCATCACGGGTCACAGCCACTGGAGCTACAGAACTGCCACAGTGAGAGTTTTCCCTCTCTTCTATTTTATACTTGGTCAGCATGATTTCCCAGAAAACTGAGTTTCAAAAGACTCTCACAATTTCTCCCTTTCCCTCCCTCTCCTTCTCTCACTCTCTGTCACACACACACACGCACACACGCACGCATGCACACATGCATTTGAAGGGCTTGGTTTGGCTCATTATTTCCTTTTCCATAATTTCCATTCATTCAATAGGTTACCAAGTATCAAAAAAAACAAACAAAAAAACTTTTCTAAGACACTGGGAAAAAAGCTTTGGCTTCATGGTGTGTCAATGTTTATGATACGCAGGGCCCTCTTGCTCTGTCTGTGGGTATAGCACACACATGCACAGAGCTGGCCAGATGGCTGACAGGCACAAATGCCACCAGCCACCACCATGCTGGGCCTTCAGGCCTTCACAGTGAATCGTCTCTCAGGGACCTACAGTCTTTCCTGAAGTCTGATCGCTATTGTCAACACTCCAGGTCTACAAATAATTCTGTACATTCTAGAATAGTGGTTCTCAACATGGGTGCACGTTAGAATCACCTGGAAATTTTTATTTAAAAGGTGATGTCTGCCCATCCTAGAGATTCTGGTTTGACTGGCTGGGAATGGTCTAGGATCAGTGGATTAGTCACCAGGAGGCTATGATGTATGGCCCAGGTCAAGAGAACCTGGGGAGGTGGGGAGTGAGTCAGTGTTCCAGCCTCTTTTTCCAAAAGGCCCACAATCTCTATATAAATTCATATTTGCAAATAAATTTGGGAGGAAAGTGAGATGCTAATTCCTCTCACCATAGGGATTTTAACCCTCTCTGCCCACCTATTACAACTATTTCCCTTTCAATTATAGCCAAAAGCAAATATAAAGAATTTTGTTGTAAACAACATTGTTTCTCCTTCCATTTACTGCCTCAGTAGGAAGATGTAACTGTTGGCATTGCATTATTATAATAAAGAGAGAAAATACACCATTCCAAGTGACATTAGAATGTGTTGATCATACAATCTTGTCCTCTATTCGCTCATTTTTATCTAAATTCACAGCAGGAAAAGGGGTCATAATTTTCCTATTTTGTGCAACTATAGGCTATTTTAATAAGAAGCAAGCATAGATAATTATCTGAAAGGTCTTCTATTATAAGAAGCAAATCACTTCTCCTAAAAATACTAGTAAATAACACCCTTATGTGACATATAGTCATAACCCTGCTCCAAGGGAGGACAAGGCCAATTTATCAGATTTTCATCTGCCTCATTAAATTCTCCACTCGTTTCAGAGCCTGCAATTTAATTGCAGAGAGAAACTATAAATGACCCTTCAGAGTGCATGTGGAAGAGTTAGCCATCACCTTTATTTATAAGTTATTCTAAACAAAGAAGCTAGCAAATATGAACACAGTCGATATCTCCCAGGCCACACCAACTGGGGGTAAAAATAGGGTCACATATGTTATAAACAGGAGTTGTTGATTTTGTTCTCCATCAACTCTGCCAAAACTCTGGTCCCCTCAAAATAACTCTCAAAGAATTCTGGGAGTCTTAAGGGGCTATGGGAACTAAGGCTTGTATTTGCTATGGATGTCTGCCCTTTTCCTCTGTCCTGCTCAAGCTCACTAAAGTGAAAGTGTCTCAGATGTAGAGAACAAACGTATGGACACCAAGGGGGGAAAGTGGGGATGGGATGAATTAGGAGACTGGGATTGACAATATATACACTAATACGTCTGAAATAGATAACTAATGAGAACCTGCTGTATAGCACAGGGAACTCCACTTTGCTGCACAGTAGAAACTAACACAACATTGTAAAACAACTATACCCTAATAAAAAATAAATTAACTAACTAAATAAATAAAGTGGAAGTGTCTGTTTCGGAGGACTCCAGAGTTGTGAGCTACACCATCACCACCTTTATGCCTGGAGTGGTTACTATTACACAGCCGATGCTGACTGACACACTCTATACCCGTGGAGGTTTCTCTTTTGACTCTTTCTTGGAGTCACCTTGTCATAGGACTTAAGTGTGACTCCATGGAGTCTGAGCTGGAGAATTATATGGATGAAAGGCATTTGCTCTGTGTAAGATCATCCCTCCTCTCTGGCTTTGCGCCATTCTCCCAGAATCAAGCATTTTTGTCTTCATTTTCTCCTATGAATTTTTTTATTGGAGACTCTTCAGTTTACCTATTCACCCCTCCCCACCCCAGTCCTCCAGATATATTCATTCATTCATTCACTCAACAGTTAGGCACTGTTGAGGACACAACAATGGCCTGGACGGGTACAGTCTTCTCCTCATAGACCAAATGCCATAAGCAGGTTCTCTGGTGGGGAAGTTGAGGATTCTGTGTGCATGCAAAGGACAGGCGCTTCCTCCCATATGTGTGTAGTCAAGGAATGGTTCTCAGAGGAAAGAAACGCCTCAGAACGGAAACTAAAAGAAGGAGTGGGAGCTGGGCAGGCAAGGCAGAGCAAGAGCCAGGGTGCACAGAGAGAGTACTGGGAGGTGGGACAAGGAAGGCGCAACTCCAGACATAAAGAGCATCATGTACAGAGTCTCAGAGGGTAGGCAGAACATTGCAAATTCCAAAGATAATCCCAGAAGACTCACTTCCATCAGAAGTTTTACCTTTCTGCGCCAATAACTTGTAATCAGAAAGGGGAAAAAACAGCTGATTGGGCTTGCTCTTCTGAGTGGTTTTTTTTGAGGTGTTAATTAAGTAGGGACAGGCTCTGAAGTCAAATGGAAATAGAGTTGCCAGATAAACTACAAAATGCCCAGGTAAATTTGAATTTCAGATGATATATATACATATATATGTATATATATATATATACATATATATGTATATATATATACATATATATGTATATATATACATATATATTCAAAAAATAATTTTTAGTACAAATACCTCAAATATTGCATGGTATATACTAAAAGTTATTTGTTGTTTATCTGGAATTCTAATTTAACTGGATGTACTATATTTTTATTTGCTAAAGCTGGCAACCGTAGACCATGAAAATGACCAAAAACTTGGTCACATTCACTGGAAAATCAATTGGAAAAAGAAGAGATAAGATTACAAAAGCAGACATCAATGGTAAAAACATAAAAAAAAATGCAACTCACAGAAAAAAAGATTACAGCAGGTCAAGCAAATTTCCTTGTCTGAATTCTAAATAACTAAAACCCATGGAGAATGTCTTACAATAGCATATAGAGGGTTCTTTGCCACAAGCACTTTGTAAGAACAGGATTGCAGAGGAAGGACCCCTAAGACTGAGTCCCCAACTCACTAGAAATTATCATCTAGCCAATGAAACTGACACCAACAGAAATGAGACCTGCAGTCATCAAGCATCAGGGTCAGCCATCTTTGGACTCCCGGTCACACACAGACAAGGTGGTGACCTCATCATGGTTCTTGAGAATTCTGGTGGATGAAAGCACATCTAAATGCATGTGTGTTTGTCTTCTGGCAGCTCGTTATAATAGAGCCTTGTGCCCATGTCTTGTGGTCCAGTCTCCATACATAGGCCCCACCTCTGACTCTGAAGGAAATGGATGAGAAACAGCATGTCCACTGGGAGGAAGAAAGTTTACAACAGCAGAAAACAAACAAAATAGACCGGGAATGGGGAGCAAAAAGGATTTCTGCTTTCTTAGTCCTGATATGAAGTACAGTAATGTTTGATGAAGAAAATGGGAAGAATAAATAAATTTATTCATAAATAAATTTTCCATAGATAGGCTTGTAGCAAATCTGAGTTTTTAATGGACACAAGAGAAAGACTGAAGATAGAATATTTTTCTTCTTTTGCAACTTGAATAAACTGTTGACCTTAAGTGGAAATACACTAAGTTTGAGGACAGATGAGAACAAAACCAATAAATTTCATAGGACTGTAGTGAACAGCAGATGGTGAAAAAGTCTTACCGAACCAGACATCTGCTTTCATCTCTAAGAGACAAGAGAGATGTACAAAATATTTTTAAAGGATACCAAAAGAAGAGGCATTAGAGATGACGGAGTGCAAAGGCGCAGCCTCAGATTTCAAATCTAGAGGTACCCACATGGTCATTTGTCCATATACTCCTTACCCCCAGCCTTCTGCCCCAGACCCCTGAGCTTCCACAGTAGCTGGTAGTCTCAGTTCTTCACATTCAATCCCAATCTGAAATTATAGTCTAGAGTCCAGCTTTGAACTATTCAAAGCTGAAATGCCTAAAACCCCCTCTTCCTATTCCCTACCGCTTTCAATGCATCCTCCCCTGCAATAAAACTAAGTATACTCATTCCAGGTTCCAAGATGGAGACAGCCTCTTCTTTCCAGAAGCAGGCACAGCAGTGGGGTGGGTCATGTAGGTTGATCTTCCCACCCAGTTCTTTACATCAAGTTAAAATAAAAAGTAGTTTTCACTCATAAGGTTCATATGCTACACTAGACTTGAATATATATGTTGCATTTTTTTTGCAATTAAAAAGTAGGGTTATTTGGAGACATTCCAAAACATATAATCAAAAAAAAAGGAAAGTTAAGCTTTGCTTGTATGAAACAATGTACAATAGAGGTAAGCCATGTTAAAAATAATCTCAGTTGGATGTTCTTATGAACCAAAGCTTCATTAGAAACCATGCTTTCGGATCAAATCATCTGCTGCAAAGTGAACACAGCCTTAAAACAGGTGATTAATTCCTATTCTTTCTTCTTTTTTAAGAAATAGTTTTTTTTATTTCAAAAATAATATCAAGGGACTTCCCTGGCAGCCCAGTGGTTAAGACTCCACACTTCCAATGCAGGGGGCACGGGTTCAATCCCTGGTTGGGTGACTAAGATCCCACATGCCCTGTGGTGCAGTAAGTAAGTAAGTAAATAAATAAATAAATAAATAAGAAAGAAAGAACAAAAACAAAACAATATCAAAAGTTTGGGAAACCAAAAGCACAAAGAAGAAATTTTAAATCACTCATAATCCTATTACTTAGAAGTAACCACTATTAATTTATATGTTGTTATTTAGCCTCCTAGTCTTTGTTCTGTATTTACATAATGTTATTATAAAAATGAAATCATCCTGTGCTTATTGTTTAGTAACAAATTTACCAACAAACATATACAGGCAACACGCTTACATCATTAAATATTCTTCTAAAACACATAGGTAAGTTTTTTTATTAAAGTATAGTTGATTTACAATGTGTTAGTTTCAGGTGTACAACAAAGTGATTCAGTTATACATACTTCTTCAGATTCTTTTCCATTATAGGTTATTACAAGATATTGAGTATAGTTCCCTGTGCTATACAGTAGGTCCTTGTTGTTTATCTATTTTATATGTAGTAGTGTGTATCTTTTAATCAAGCACCGTAAAATATTGTACACTGAACGTAAGTGAAAAGGCACTAAATTTGAGAAGAGATGAGACAATTCATTGATTTTATCTTACAGATGTGCCTTAATTTATTTAACCAATCCTCCTCATTTACCAAGAATTTAGATTATTCCCCACACTAGTTCCCTCGCTCTCGCTCTCTCTTCCCTCCCCATTAGCAATAATAAATATGACATCCTTGTAGCTAACCTTTTTGCACATCTAGTTATTTCCTTGAGATAAATTCCTAGAAGTGTAAGTGCTGGGTCAAAGGGAATTTACTATGCTTCCTGAACCAAATGTTTCTGTTTTCCTCCTGAATTTTTCTAGAATTAAGCAAGATCTCCACATGGGCCATTTTGGTGATGTATGCAGTTTACAAGCATATTTCTTCTTGCATAATTCATTTACAATTTCTAATTTCATTGTACCAAGTGGCAGATGTTAAACACATGTCTATTAAACTTTTTAAAAAATCAGTCACCGTAACTTTCTTATGCTGACAACTCCAGTCATTTCCAGTTCATTAAACTGTGTCGCAAAATTAAATCAATTCACGAAAGCAACTAAACCTTGTAAAAGCAAGAAAGAGCTCATTTCTGTCCAAAGTAGTATAGAGAACTGTATTATTCTTAAATCTGAAATCACTGCAGGCACACACAACAACATGAATAAATCAATAGGCATTGTGCTGAGCAGATGAAGCCAGACACAAAAGAGCACATATTTATGATTCTGTTTATGTAAAGTTCAAGAATAAGCAGAACTAATAGTGAGGGAGAGAAGTCAAAATAGTGGTGACCTCTTGAGGTCATGGAAGATGACTGACTGGGAAGCAGCCCAAGGGAGCCTTCTTGGGTCCTGGAGATATTCTATCTATTGGCCCGGATGACAGCTGCACAGGTATATGGAAGAAACTATTGAAATGTACATATAAAAAATTAAACAATATATTTAAAATTTGTGTACTTTTACTTTATGTACTTTACTGTTGTATGTTGTACTTTGATTTTTTAAAAAAACTCCAAAAAAATCAAGTTCTAAATCAGTGGTTTATGTATTCGTTTCCTAGGGCTGTCATAACGATGTACAACAACTGGTCAGCTTAAAACAACAGAATTTTATTCTCTCACCGTCCTGGAATCCACGAGCTGAAAACAAGATGTCAGCAAGGCCATGCTCCCTCTAAAACCTGTAGGGGGAACTCCTCCCTTGCCTCTTCCTAGCTTCTGGTGGTTTGCCAGCAATCTTTGGCATCCCTTGACTTACAGATGCATCACTCCAATTCTCTGTCTTCATATGATGTCCTTGCTGTGTCTCTTGCCTTCACATGGCCGTATTCTTATAAGGACACCAATCATATTGAATTAGGGGCCCACTCTTCCCATTTGACCTCAACTAATTACATTTGCAACAGCCCTATTTTCAAATAAGGGCATATTCTGAGGTACTGGGGGTTAGGATTTCAACATACAATTGGGAGGGACATGATTCAACCCATAAAAGTTTACACTCTTCTTTTACATTTTCTTCCAAAAATTTAAGTTCTGCAAAAGGAACCAAAATGAAGGAAATGCTGTCTGGAAGGTTTTATATCAGTCAGCAGTAAATAAACTCTATTTGCAAGGAGATTCCTCAGGAAATCCTCAGTCAGGGCTACAGATCTGTTCTTAGTTTCCAGAGTATGCATCAGAGGGAGGGAAGACACTTGTGAAAAATTACACAAGGGGAATTTGAAGATATGAAGAAAGAGCTCACAGGCATAGCAATTCAGTGCAGTACTTCTGAAATACTAAGATATGTTATGGTTCATTGTTGTCCCAGTATCCAGCCAGCTGGCTGCCTCAAGGAAAGTTTTTTGGCAGCACAGAAAACAGCAGTAGAGAGTCAGCCTCTCTGGGTTTTGTATTCCAGAGTGAGAAGAAGATTAGGTGTGTAGCCACAATAGCTTGGGCAAAATTTTGGAGGCAGAATCTCATCTCTGCCCCTTAGACGTGAGAAGGATTCTTTTGGCATTGGGATGGAAGAAAAAAGAGAAAGGGGGCTTACTTTCTGATTCCTAGTAGACCTGCTCAGGTTGGGAGGGGGTCAGATGCCGGTGAGGGAAAAACTGCAGCAGAAAAGACCATGGACAGCCTCACAGGTATTTCTGTCCCAGGTTTGGCCCAGCATCAGCAGAGGGCCCAGGGCCATGTGAACAGCTAAGGGTCACCTCAACAGAGACCTACAAAAGCCAAGAATTGAAGGGGCTTCTTGCCCACACGCAGCAACAAAAAAAAGTGATTCATTAAATTGATTACTAAATCTGACATAGTTTGTCCCCATTTATAAGACATTTCAAATAAATAAATGCACAAATCAGAAAAATACATCCCTTGTCAGATCACAAATTTCAATTTTGGGTTCAGAGATCATAGTCACCAAAAAAATCCAGCAAAAGGGAAAATTATTCAGTGTTTCTAAGAGCACCAAGAAGGACAGGAACTAAAATTGAATTAGAGCTGAAACTTGGAACCAATGATTCAACTTTTATCAACTGTTTAGTTGATATCTAAAGGAGAAACCAAAAGTATCTGGCATGCTGTCCAGGATATAAGAGCATAAAAGGGACTCAGACCAACAAGAGCTGGTCAGTCTTGCCCACAAAAAGGAAACTGGCAGAAGAAAGCAATAGGTGGGAAGCAAAGCGAGATCCATGAAAAGGATTCCAATGGTAGCTGGGCACGCCTTGCTGCTTCTCTTAAATCCATCTGCCAACATTATCTTAACCATGAGCAGCTCCCCAGCTGTAAAAAATGTACTCTGCTAACAAAACCACTTTTAGAAGAACATCGACCAAAAGCAGACGTATTTATACATACACAAATTGATGCTGTCTTTGCAGACAGGACTGGCCTGTATCCATTTGATATGTTCATTGTTAAATAGTTCTACCTATGCATTTTAGCAACACTGAGTATTTCTGCCCTTCACCTGACCTCTTAGATGACCGGGATTTCTGAACCAAATTTGGAAAGTCTGATCTGACAAGGGAATCTTTTTTTTCTGACCTGTGAATTTATTTGTGTAATGTATATATATTTATAGTCTTATAAATGAGGATCAATTATGTCAGATTAAATTAGAGGTTTATTCATTTTACTGAAAAGAATAAAATTACATGAAACTGAGTCTTAGCAAGAAAATCCAGGACATATGGTCATCAGACGAGGAAAACTGGGCTTTGTAGAGGAGAGAGCAGCAGTCATCTGGAAACTGTCCCTTGTTTCTGGCAGCAGAGGAGTTTACCTCCAGAAAATTGATCACTCTGTGAGTGCAAGGTCCAGCTCAGCCTCATGTGCCAAGGAAGACCTAACTATCATCTGGTGATGATAATGAGAAAAGAATGATTCCACAGGCTGAAGCAAAGCATGTGCTCGGATCCAATTTCCTTTGACTGTATTCAGACAGTCCCTGGTCTACTGTCAGCAGGCCCCTATGTGCTCCTTTCCAAGCTAAGCATACTTGTGCTGCTCCATGGATGTCTGAGGTCTCTTTCTAACAGACCTAACCACGAGATGGACTTTCCTGCATGTTTGCCGATTCTGTTAGTTACATCTCGTGCTTTGCATCTCAAATTAATTCACCAGCAGATGAATATTTTGGCCAGAGCCAAAATAGTGAATATTTCCATTTCTAAAACATCATTACAGAAAATAAAAATTACTTCCATTCATTGATTATTCTCCACCATGGACCTATACATTTAATCTTTAAAATAAATAAGCTGATATCTTGGTTGAGGGTAAACGGATGACAGTTCTGAAATCATGAAAAAAAATAAGTGAAATTG
Organism: Mesoplodon densirostris; assembly: GCF_025265405.1. NCBI lineage: Eukaryota > Metazoa > Chordata > Mammalia > Artiodactyla > Ziphiidae > Mesoplodon > Mesoplodon densirostris. The sequence goes on from NC_082665.1 coordinate 49,292,194, forward strand.
ATTCTTCTGATGCTATGCAGGAGACCTGACATCTAATAAAACACGCTCTTCTATAGATGAGGACCTTGACTCACAAAGCGCTTAAGGCAACAGCTCTCGAACTGAACGTGTATCAGAATCTCCTGGGACATGTCAACTCCAGCATCAGAGATTGCTGCAGTGGGTCTGGAGGGGAGGGCCAGGAATCTGCCTGCAGGAGGGTATAACCTACATATTTAACAATCACCCCAGGTGATTCTGTTGCAGGTGATGTCCAGAATGCACTATGAAAAGATATTGAAACCACCCCCAGAGTCATGAAAACAAAACCAGCAGAGTCTGAGCTTAGAATGTGGGGACTGAGATGAGGGATAAGGAAGGTGTCCGGGCTCTTGGGCCTGACTCTCCCTCCTGTGCCCTGCTCCTCACTGCCAGGCTGCCCTTGCACTTGCCCTGAAAGCTATCTAAGTTAAGATTATATTGGAATTAAAATTTGAATGACATGGTGCAATATATACTTCAATGTATACCACTAGATTATTATGCCCCCATAATAAACATCAGGTAATTTTATTACCTTTATATCACAGGAGATTGAAATGACACTCAAAATAGTTAACTGTCCAAAATCACATAGCAAGAAAGTAGAAGAGCCAGACACAAACTTACTCTGTAGGCACACAATCCCACTGCTTCCCTGAAGGGTCCAAGGGGGATGAATCAGCTTTTCCTACTTAAAAGTTTGCCACCATCAAGTGGCTCCAATTTCTCTCCTAGTCCTTCCATCAGTCAGTTAGTGACATTTATTTGGCACCCGCTGTCTTCAGAAGGCCAAATACAGGAACTCAAAGGCCCCCAATTGCTCTTACAGGAGCTCAGGACACTCTAAGGCCTGAGAGTACTTTTCATTTGTACCAGTTGACTTTTTCACTTCTGCAGGAGCACATCTGGCCTTCTGGATGGAGCTAATAGTGGGTTATAATAAAACTTTTTTCCAAATTGCTTCCTGATTTGTATTCAGTTTTTAAAGCACAACATGGTCTGGAGTATTTAACTCTTACTAAAAGCAGAACTGGGAATTCTCTTGAAAATAGAACTGCCACTTGTAACTTAAGCCCCAATGCAAAATCCAGAGCCTTTAGAACTGACTACTGAGTGACCTCAAACTTGAGAGAAAAGATATTCTGTACCCTTGAGGCACAAATGCCCTCTCCACGGCCAATCCTGTTACCCTCAGCCATCAATCCAGTACCACTCCCTTCCTGTGGGTATAAAAAGACAGTTGGGAAGGAGTGGGAATTTTCTAGAAGTCTATGGAGAGGTTTTTTGGCTTTTCCTCCCCTTCCTTGAGAGGTAGGAGTAGTATTGCTAAAAGTGAATGTCCTGTAATACGAGGATTAACCTCAGCAGTCTTCACACTGTGGGCCCCTGGCTGTCTCCTAAACATTTTCAGGGGGTTCACAAGGTCAAAACTCGTTTCATAAGAAGCCTAAGATATTACTTGCCTTCTCACTGTTTTGATTTTTGCACAGATAGTACGAAAGCAGTGGAGAGTAAAACCCACGGGTGCCTTAGCAGGAATCAAGGCAGTGGCACCAAACTTAATCATTGTATTCTTAACCTCCACCACTCACAGTTAGAAGGAGAAAAATGATACCCACAAGTAGTAAATGATGTAAATGTAGTAGTAAATGATGAAGTAGTAAAAGTTATTAATTTTATTATACCCTGTCACTTGATTACCTGTCTTCTTAATATCCTGCAAGAAAATGAAGGGAAGTACACGTAAAGCACTTCAGCTGCATACTGAAGTACCCTGTTGTCTTCAGGGAAAGTATTATGTGATGGAGTTGTGAGCTGAGGTAGCTGCTCTTTTCATGGAATACTGTATTAGTTTCCTATTGTTGCTATAACAAAATGCCACAAACTTAGAACAACACAAATTTACTATCTTACATTTCTGGAGGGCAGTAGTCTGATGTAGATCTCACTGGGCTCAAGGTGTCGGTAGTAAATTCCTTCTGGAAGCTCTAAGAAAAAAATCCCTTTTTTTGTTTTTCTGGGAGGCCTTTTCCAGCTTGCACAATCCATCTGCTTTCTTCAGCTCATGGCTTCTTCTTCTAATTTCAAAGCCAGCAGGAAAGCATCTCCAAATTCCCTGCCTCCCTCATTCACCTATAAGGACCCCTGTGATTACACTGGGGCTCAGACTGGTCATCCAGAACAGTCGCCCTGTCTTCAAATTCTTACCTGAATCACGTCTTCAATGTCTCTTTCACTAGCAAAGTAACATATTCACAGGTTCCAGGGATTAGGACACAGACACCTTTGGTGGACCATTATTCTGCTTTCTGTAACATTATTTTTACTTGAAAGAATGAATAATAGACAAACTATCATTTTTCAGACTTGGGTATTTGGCAGATACTTTCTCAAAATCAGCAAAGTAAGCCTCTCACTTCTAGGAAAACAGCTCATAGTATTTGTTACCAAAAATAAAATTCAAGTTCTCAAATGAAAATTAAAATTTTGGAAAATTTGTGTCTACCACAATGACCGTGAAAAATTCCTGATACTTAAGGACTTTTCTAATGAGATTGGTATGTGACACTTTGGATATTGCATAATGAAATATGTTCGCAGTTGGAAGATCTGATTAGGTGAACCAATATTTTTCAAATAGTCACTGCATATTATGAAATCATGCATGGCTTAATGATTATTCAATGTGCAAGAGGGATCAATGGATTTTAATGCAACATAGTATGAAAAGTTTGTTGATATGGTTTTAAATTCCACATTGCAACCAACCTCTAAGAAACTACCACTTTCAAATTTTGGTATAGTATTTAAGAAGATTACTCACGTCTGTAATAATCTATATGGGAAAAGAATCTGAAAAAGAATAGGTATATGTATAACTAAATCACTTTGTTGTACATCTGAAACTAACACAACATTATAAATCAAATATACTCCAATATAAAAGATAAATAAAAAAGAAAAAAAAAGACTACTCACAATTACCTGAAGACACTATCAGAATATTCCTCCCTTTCCAACTGTGTATCTGTGTCATGCCAGATATTTTTTATACCTCAATTTTAAAAAGATCACAACTTTAAAGACTAAATGCAGAATAAGATATTAGAATCCAGTTATAATCTATTAAGCCAGGCACTACAGCTATTTGCAAAACTGAAAAACAATGCTACTCTTCTCATTGACGCTTGTTTGGGAAAATATAGTTATTTTTCATTAAAAATAATCAAGTTGATTACAGCCCCAGACGCACTAAACATTTGGGGACTTCCGGGGAAGATGGCCGAAGAGTGAAACGCAGAGATCACCTTCCTCCCCACAGATACACCAGAAATACATCTACACTTGGAACAACTCCTACAGAACACCTACTGAACGCTGGCAGAAGACCTCAGACCTCCCAAAAGGCAAGAAACACCCCACATACCTGGGTAGGGCAAAGCGGAGAGATTCCGGCACAGAGGATCGGTGCCGACCAGCACTGACCAGCCGGAGACGCTTGTCTGCTCACACGCCGGGGCGGGCGGGGCTGCGAGCTGAGGCTCGGGCTTCGGTCGGAGCGCAGGGAGAGGACTGGGGTAGGCGGCGTGAACACAGCCTGAAGGGGGTTAGTGTGCCAAGGCTGGCCGGGAGGGAGTCCGGGGAAAAGTCTGGACCTGCCGAAGAGGCAAGAGACTTTTTCTTCCCTCTTTGTTACCTGGTGCGCGAGGAGAGTGGATTAACAGCGCTGCTTAAAGGAGCTCCAGAGAAGGGCGCAAGCCGCGGCTAAAAGCACGGACCCCAGAGATGGGCGTGGGACGTTAGGGCTGCTTCTGCCGCCTCCGCCAAGAGGCCTGTATGCGAGCGCGAGTTCACTGTCCACGCCCCCCTTGCGGGGAGCCTGTGCAGCCCACCACTGCTGGGGTCCGGGAATCCAGGGACGGCTTCCCCGGGAGAGCGCACGGCGCGCCGCGTGCTGGTGCAACGTCACGGCCGGCCTCTGCTGCCGCACGCTCGCCCCGCCTCCATGCCCCTCCCTCCCCCCCGGCCTGAGTGAGCCAGAGTCCCCAAAGCGGCTGCTCCTTTAACCCTGTCCTGTCTGAGTGAAGAACAGACGCCCTCTGGCAACATACACGCAGAGGCGGGGCCAAATCCAAAGCTGAGACCCAGGAGCTGTGAGAACAAAGAAGAGAAAGGGAAATCTCTCCCAGCAGCCTCAGAAGCAGTGGATTAAAGCTCCACAATCAACTTGATGTACCCTGCATCTGTGGAATACATGAATAGACAACGAATCATCCCAAATTGAGGAGGTGGACTTGGAGGGCAAGATTTATGATTTTTTCCCCCTTTCCTCTTTTTGTGAGTGTGTATGTGTATGCTTCAGTGTGAGATTTTGTCTGTACAGCTTTGCTTCCACCATTTGTCCTAGGGTTTTATCGATCCGTTATTTTTTTAATTTTTTTCTTCATAATTATTTTTTATTTTAATAACACTTATTTTATCTTACGTTATTTTACTTTATCTTCTTCTTTCTTTCTTTCCTTCCTTCCCTCCTTTAGACAACGAATCATCCCAAATTGAGGAGGTGGACTTTGAGAGCAAGATTTATCATTTTTTCCCCTTTTCCTCTTTTTGTGAGTGTGTATGTCTATGCTTCTGTGTGAGATTTTGTCTGTATAGCTTTGTTTCCACCATTTGTTCCAGGGTTCTATCCGTCCTTTTTGTTTGTGTGTTTGTTTTATCTTAATAATTATTTTTTATTTTAATAACTTTATATTTTATCAAACTTAATTTTATTTTACTTTATCTTTCTTTTTGTCCTTCCTTCCCTCCTTCCTCCCTCCCTCCCTCTGTTCTTTCTTACTTTCTTTCTTCCTTTCTACTTCTACTAATTCTTTCTTTCTACTTTTTCTCCCATTTATTCTGAGCCGTGTGGATGAAAGGCTCTTGGTGCTCCAGCCAGGAGTCAGTGCTGTGCCTCTGATATGGGAGAGCCAACTTCAGGACACTGGTCCACAAGAGACCTCCCAGCTCCACATAATATCAAATGGCGAAAATCTCCCAGAGATCTCCATCTCAACAACAGCACCCAGCTTCACTCAATGACCAGCAAGCTACAGTGCTGGACACCCTATGCCAAACAACTAGCAAGACAGGAACACAACCCCACCCATTAGCAGAGAGGCTGCCTAAAATCATAATAAGGCCACAGACACCCCAAAACACACCACCAGATGTGGACCTGCCCACCAGAAAGACAAGATCCAGCCTCATCCACCAGAACACAGGCACTAGTCCCCTCCACCAGGAAGCCTACACAACCTACTGAACCAACTGTAGCCACTGGGGACAGACACCAAAAACAACAGGAACTACGAACCTGCAGCCTGCAAAAAGGAGACCCCAAACACAGTAAGACAAGCAAAATGAGAAGACAGAAAAACACACAGTAAGAGAAGGAGCAAGATAAAAACCACCAGACCTAACAAATGAAGAGGAAATAGGCAGTCTACCTGAAAAATAATTCAGAATAATGATACTAAAGGTGATCCAAAATCTAGGAAATAGAATAGACAAAATGCAAGAAACATTTAACAAGTACCTACAAGAACTAAAGATGAAACAAGCAACGATGAACAACACAATAAATGAAATTAAAAATACTCTAGATGGGATCAATAGCAGAATAACTGAGGCAGAAAAACAGATAAGTGACGTGGAAGATAAAATAGTGGAAATAACTACTGCAGAGCAGAATAAAGAAAAAAGAATGAAAAGAACTGAGGACAGTCTCAGAGACCTCTCCGACAACATTAAACACACCAACATTCGAATTATAGGGGTCCCAGAAGAAGAGAAAAAGAAAGGGACTGAGAAAATATTTGAAGAGATTATAGTTGAAAACTTCCCTAATATGGGAAAGGAAAGTTAATCAAGTCCAGGAGGCACCCAGAGTGCCATAAAGAATAAATCTAAGGAGAAATATGCCAAGACACATACTAATCAAACTGTCAAAAATTAAATACAAAGAAAACATATTAAAAGCAGCAAGGGAAAAACAACAAATAACACACAAGGGAATCCTCATAAGGTTAACAGCTGACCTTTCAGCAGAAACTCTGCAAGCCAGAAGGGACTGGCAGGACATATTTAAAGTGATGAAGGAGAAAAACCTGCAACCAAGATTACTCTACCCAGCAGGAATCTCATTCAGATTTGATGGAGAAATTAAAACCTTTACAGACAAGCAAAAGCTGAGAGAGTTCAGCACCACCAAACCAGCTTTACAACAAATGCTAAAGGAACTTCTCTAGGCAGGAAACACAAGAGAAGGAAAAGACCTACAAAAACAAACCCAAAACAATTAAGAAAATGGTAATAGGAGCATAAATATCAATAACTACCTTAAATGTAAATGGACTAAATGCTCCAACCAAAAGACATAGATGGCTGAATGGATACAAAAACAAGAACTGTATGTATGTTGTCAACAGGAGACCACTTCAGACCTACGGACACATACAGACTGAAAGTGAGGGGATGGAAAAGATATTCCATGCAAATGGAAATCAAAAGAAAACTGGAGTAGCAATTCTCATTTCAGACAAAATAGACTTTAAAATAAAGACTATTAGAAGAGACAAAGAAGGACACTACATAATGATCAAGGGATCGATCTAAGAAGAAGATATAACAATTGTAAATACTTATGCACCCAACATAGGAGCACCTCAATACATAAGGCAAATACTGACAGCCATAAAAGGGGAAATGGACAGTAACACATTCATAGTAGGGGACTTTAACACCCTACTTTCACCAATGGACAGATCATCCAAAATGAAAATAAATAAGGAAACACAAGCTTTAAATGATACATTAAACAAGATGGACTTAATTGATGTTTATGGGACATTCCATCCTAAAACAACAGAATACATATTTTTCTCAAGTGCTCATGGAACATTCTCCAGGATAGACAATATCGTGGGTCACAAATCAAGCCTTGGTAAATTTAAGAAAATTGAACTTGTATCAAGTATCTTTTCCAACCAAAATGCTATGAGACTAGATATCAATTACAGGAAAAGATCTGTAAAAAATACAAACACATGGAGGCTAAACACTACACTACTTAATAATGAAGTGACCACAGAAGAAATCAAAGAGGAAATCAAAAAATACCTAGAAACAAATGACAATGGAGACACGATGACCCAAAACCTATGGAATGCAGCAAAACCAGATCTAAGAGGGAAGTTTATATCCTACCTTAAGAAACAGGAAACATCTCGAATAAACAACCTAGCCTTGCACCTAAAGCAATTAGAGAAAGAAGAAAAAAACACCCCAAAGTTAGCAGAAGGAAAGAAATCATAAAAATCAGATCAGAAATAAATGAAAAAGAAATGAAGGAAATGATAGCAAAGATCAATAAAACTAAAATATGGTTCTTTGAGAAGAAAAACAAAATTGATAAACCATTAGCCAGACTCATCAAGAAAACAAGGGAGAAGACTCAAATCAATAGAATTAGAAATGAAAAAGGAGAAGTACCAACTGACACTGCAGAAATACAAAAGATCATGAGAGATTACTACAAGCAACTCTATGCCAATAAAATGGACAACCTGGAAGAAATGGACAAATTCTTTGAAAAGCACAAGCTGTCAAGACTGAATCAGGAAGAAATAGAAAATATGAACAGACCAATCACAAGCACTGAAACTGAAACTGTGATTAAAAGGCTTCCAACAAACAAAGGCACAGGACCAGATGGCTTCACAGGCGAATACTAAAAAACATTTAGAGAAGGGCTAACACCTATCCTTCTCAAACTCTTCCAAAATATAGCAGAGGGAGGAACACTCCCAAACTCATTCTATGAGGCCACCATCACCTTGATACCAAAGCCAGACAAGGATGTCACAAAGAAAGAAAACTACAGGCCAATATCACGGATGAACATAGATGCAAAAATCCTCAACAAAATACTAGCAAACAAAATCCAACAGCACATTAAAAGGATCATACACCATGATCAAGTGGGGTTTATTCCAGGAATGCAAGGATTCTTCAGTATATGCAAATCAACGAATGTGATACACCATATTAACAAATTGAAGGAGAAAAATCATATGATCATCTCAATAGATGCAGAGAAAGCTTTCGAGAAAATTCAACACCCATTTATGATTTAAAAAACCCTGAGAAAGTAGGCATAGAGGGAACTTTCCTCAACATAATAAAGGCCATATATGACAAACCCACAGCCAACATTGTCCTCAATGGTGAAAAACTGAAACCATTTCCACTAAGATCAGGAACAAGACAAGGCTGCCCACTCTCACCACTCTTATTCAACCTAGTTTTGGAAGTTTTAGCCACAGCAATCAGAGAAGAAAAGGAAATAAAAGGAATCCAAATTGGAAAAAAAGAAGTAAAGCTGTCACTGTTTGCAGATGACATGATACTATACATAGAGAATCCTAAAGATGCTACCAGAAAACTACTAGAGCTAATCAATGAATTTGGTAAAGTAGCAGGATACAAAATTAATGCACAGAAATCTCTGGCATTCCTATATACTAATGATGAAAAATCTGAAGGTGAAATCAAGGAAACACTCCCATTTACCACTGCAACAAAAAGAATAAAATATCTAGGAATAAACCTACCTAAGGAGATAAAAGACCTGTATGCAGAAAATTATAAGACACTGATGAAAGAAATTAAAGATGATACACATAGATGGAGAGATATACCATGCTCCTGGATTGGAAGAATCAATATTGTGAAAATGACTCTACTACCGAAAGCAATCTACTATCAAATGCAATCCCTATCAAACTACCACTGGTATTTTTCACAGAACTAGAACAACAAATTTCAAAATTTGTTTGGAAAAACAAAAGACCCCGAATAGCCAAAGCAATCTTGAGAACGAAAAACGGAGCTGGAGGAATCAGGCTCCCTGACTTCAGACTATACTACAAAGCTACAGTAATCAAGACAGTGTGGTACTGGCACAAAAACAGAAAGATAGATCAATGGAACAGGATAGAAAGCCCAGAGATAAACCCACGCACATGTGGTCAACTTATCTTTGATAAAGGAAGCAGGAATGTACAGTGGAGAAAGGACAGCCTCTTCAATAAGTGGTGCTGGGAAAACTGGACAGGGTCATGTAAAAGTGTGAGATTAGATCACTCCCTAACACCATACACAAAAATAAGTTCAAAATGGATTAAAGACCTAAATGTAAGGCCAGACACTATCAAACTCTTAGAGGAAAACATAGGCAGAACACTCTATGACATAAATCACAACAAGATCCTTTTTGACCCACCTCCTAGAGAAATGGAAATAAAGACAAAAATAAACACATGGCACCTAATGAAACTTAAAAGCTTTTGCACAGCAAAGGAAACCATAAACAAGATCAAAAGACAGCCCTTCGAATGGGAGAAAATATTTGCAAATGAAGCAACTGACAAAGGATTAATCTCCAAAATTTATAAACAGCTCATGCAGCTCAATAACAAAAAAACAAACAACCCAATCCAAAAATGGGCAGAAGACCTAAATAGACATTTCTCCAAAGAAGATATACAGACTGCCAACACACACATGAAAGAATGCTCAACATCTTTAATCATTAGAGAAATGCAAATCAAACCTACAATGAGATATCATCTCACACCAGTCAGAATGGCCATCATCAAAAAATCTAGAAACAATAAATGCTGGAGAGGGTGTGGAAAAAAGGGAACACTCTTGCACTGCTGGTGGGAATGTGAATTGGTACAGCCACTATGGAGAACAGTATGGACGTTCCTTAAAAAACTAAAAATAGCATTACCATATGACCCAGCAATCCCACTACTGGGCATATACCCTGAGAAAACCATAATTCAAAAAGAGTCATGTACCAAAATGTTCATAGCAGCCCTATTTACAATAGCCCGGAGATGGAAACAACCTAAGTGTCCATCATCAGATGAATGGATAAAGAAGATGTGGCACATATATACAATGGAATATTATTCAGCCATAAAAAGAAACGAAATTGAGCTATTTGTAATGAGGTGGATGGACCTAGAGTCTGTCATACAGAGTGAAGTAAGTCAGAAAGAGAAAGACAAATACTGTATGCTGACACATATATATGGAATTTAAGAAAAAAAAATGTCATGAAGAATCTAGGGGTTAGACTGGAATAAAGACACAGACCTACTAGAGAATGGACTTGAGGATATGGGGAGGGGGAAGGGTAAGCTGTGACAGAGCGAGAGAGAGGCATGGACATATATACACTACCAATCCTAAGGTAGATAGCTAGTGGGAAGCAGCCGCATAGCACAGGGAGATCAGCTTGGTGCTTTGTGACCGCCTGGAGGGGTGGGATAGGGAGGGTGGGAGGGAGACGCAAGAGGGAGGGGATATGAGAACATATGTATATGTATAACTGATTCATTTTGTTATAAAGAAGAAACTTAAAAAAAAACTCACTGAAAGCTGTTATACACATGATTTTGTTTTGTTAGTTTTACAGTGTTAATGCAGATTAAAATAGCATTTTAATAGCTATTGAATAGATGCATGGGACAAAGTCCAGGAAAGCTCCACACACAGAGCTTCCAGTTGTCCCCTCCAGTGCATTCACAGACAACATTAACTTTCCCATTAATAATGTGTGACAATACACACTGAGTATTACCAACAGGCAAGCTCACCTAAACCTTGGTGACCAGAGCCTTTACTCAGGCTCACATGGCTGACCTCCACCTCCAGCCCCTCTCAAGAGTGAGCTGATACCACACAACCCGAAGTCCCCACTACAAACTACATTGTTAGACTATCTGGTGTGGCCCAAGGTCCCCAGACAAACAAAGAAACTTTTATCAGGCAGAATATTTCAAAGGCTTAGAGATTACCTCCCAGGAGTCAAGGTCAAAGGCCAGACCTCTCTCTGAGCAAAGTTAAATTCTTTACTACACAGCAGGGAAGGGAGATTAAATTCAGTGAAGCTGGTGGAAATGATGGGCAAAAAGTAAAAATATTTCTTGTTTGTGCTCCACCCACTGACCACAGGGATGTGGCCTTACCCTTCTTACCCATGACCTGATCTTTCCTCCTTTGAGCCTCTCTTGGCACTGGTATGAGTGACTGTGCATTGGTGTAGCCTGTATATACCCCTCCCCATCTGAGAACAGAAAATACCAACTAGACAGAATCAGGCAGGAGTTAATAAAAAAACACATGGGATGGAATTCCAGCATAACATCCTCTCATTTTTATTAGCTCTTCTTAAAATGCAAATATAGTGGGAAAGTTAGGACATCGGTATCTATCATTCTAGCTTCCATATGCATTAGTTTTATCCTACTGCCTTACATCCTGAAAGCTGAATTAAAAGAGTTGTTTGGGAGAAATAGAGATTAAAATATGGTGAGTCATGGAAGGCCTTTCATTCAAGCAGATGAGTCTTTGAAGCCACTTCTGTTGCTAACTTTTCTTGCTAATAGTGTCCAAAACTGCTAGAATTTCTCAAGAGTTACCCAGAAAACTTCTCAAGTGATCATCATTTACTAGTGTCTACCCAGAGCATCATATTGAGAAGGATTCTGAAGCCACACCTGAGCTCTGTTAAAAAAAAAAAGTGTGGTAATCCATTAGTAAGGTCTGTAAGACCACAGGAGAGGAGAGTAGCAGGATCTGTGCCTCATATTTCTTATCCTGATCTAATCCTTTGACTTCAGCCCCATATGCTGCTCTTGAGGGAAGCAGCACCATTTGTAGATCCTCAAACTAAAGACTTTGACACTTCATCCCTTCCCCGCTCACTGACCAATCCAGCCATCCGGTCCAAGTTTCTCTCTTTGTGATAATGTTTAACTCCTAGTGGCCCAGAGACTATGTACCATCCAGCAAGCACCACTGACTCTGAATTCAAGAGCAACAATTGTCTCTTCACAGTTGTGCTTAGGGCTAATTCCTCAGCATGTTCTGAATGCACAGACCCAAAAAGGAGATGGCAGAAGTGGGCTTAATTTCTCCAGAGCTGTGCTGCATATCTACCCCTTGTGACTGAGAAGCATCAAGTTTTAGCTCCAAGGCTCTGACCATGTCACCAGCAGCAGCACAGCTAAAATTTGTGTATTTACTATGTGCCAGACATTAAGCTAAGCACCTTTAATGTTCTACAAACTCTGTAAGTTGCATATGACTATTAGCCCCATTTTATAGAGGAGGAAACTGAGAGGTAAAGAGGTTAAGTAACTTGCCCAAGGTCTAGCAAGGTTTTAAGTGGTTCACATGAGTCCAGAATTTCTACTCTAAATATTACATTTTATTGCTTATATCTTGGAAAAAGCAGTCAGGCACAATTGTGTTCTATGGTTTTAAGTCATGAAGATTACATATTCTACTCCATAATAAATCTGAGTGTTTTAATATAAAAATTATATTATTTCCCAAACATCTTAGTAAAGTTGATACTCCAACAAGAGATGACATATTTATCCTGAGGCTCTGTTCCCTGAGGAATTTGCTCTGGGGGTTCGGGTACAGTGTGAGAGAAACAGCAACAGGGCATTTGATTTTGCTCTACCTATACCAAATGATAAAATCTGTGAACTCAGAAAGCGGATGACGTGATGATGTTCTCCATCCATCCATCCAACCATCCATCCATCCATCCCACATGCGTTTCTATGAACAATGGGGTGGAGGGTTCAAAAAGAAAGAAGGGCTAGGATACTCTAGGCAAAAAGAAAAAGAGAAATAAATATTTTCACTTGTAATAAATATACAGATTGACAGCATTTGAAAATCACTTCCTACTTTCACAGAGAAAATAAAAGAAATAGTCATTAATTATAGGGAGCCATTAAGTTGGGTCATATAAATGGTCATGAAAGTAAATAGTTTTTTTAGAGCTCTAGGCCTCACTTCTTACTCCTCAGTTCAAGACCCTCGAGCCTTTGTCCTGTCACCTTTCCTAACATCAGTGACGTGTTTCACATCTAAGTACTTGGAGGTAAAAGTTCTACATCATCTCAAATCCCCATAACCCAAAATGTTTAGGGTTAATAGCAACAAAGCATTGTGTAGCAAATTACAGATAATTACAAGCATGAAATAACACAGAGCATATGTCAGTAATATACTCAATACTGAGGCCAAATTCCATAAAGATCAATTCCCTGGAGATTTCTGGGTCAACTCTCTAGAACTGTATTGTGTCTGCCCCATGATACAACATTGCATACTTTCAGTTATGTGTCATCTCCTAAAGTATGTGATCTTAAACTCCAGTATTTGATGAGTAAACTTCTGAGATGTATATAATTAATCCTATGTGAGAAACTTGGCCAATATAAACTGAAAACCTAAAGGCTGACCTTTAGTTGGCTTTAGCAGGTGATATTCTATATATAGACAAAATAATCAAATAAACCAACTAACCAACCAGAATAACATTTTTTTTTCTTTTTCTGTATCCAAGAGTGCAGGAATGTTGTCCCATGAACAGTCGGTAGCATTTTGACTGTCATACCAGCAACATATTGCTTACATGTGGTTTTGCTCCTCCACCCAAGTGCTGAGCCAATGCCAGACCTCCATAAACCTGAAGCCTACAGCAGGAACCCAAGCTTGCTCACATAGGAGGAAAGTAAAATGACATGTGGAATCCCTGCTCCCAGCCTTTGACCAGCTGCAGAGGCCAGGCCTGAACACCATCACAAAGAGAGCTAGCTATCAGCTTTGACCATCCTCTGGTGCCTTGTCAGCAATGGGCAAAGGCAGGCCTGCTACCAGGGAATGCAGAGGAGGAACAGGGAGCGACAAACTCAATACTAACCAGGTTGTTCCCAGGCAGAAGTAAAGAAGAAAATGCAGGTCTTCAGGTCACACCTGCACTCCTTCCAGCCCCTTTACTACACCACTTTCCACTGTTGGAGACCAAGTAGCACTTGACCAGTAGATAACTGAATACCTGACATCTACCTCTAATACAGTGTATTCGTTTGCTAGAGCTGTCACAACAAAGTATTACAAACTGAGTGACTTAAACAACAGAAATTTATTGTCTCACAGTTCTGGAGGGTAGAAGTCTGAGACCAAGGTGTTGACAGGGTTGGTTCCGTCTGAGGACTGTGAGGGAAACTCTGTTCCACGCCTCTCCCCTGGACTCTGGTGGTTGGCAGTTCTGTTTATGGATCCATCATTCTGATCTCTGCCATGATGTTCATGTGGTATCTTCCCTGTGTGTTATGTCTGTGTGTGTCTGTGTCCAAATTACCCCTTTTTATAAAGTTGTATTAGATTAGGGCCCGCCCGAATGATCTCATTTAAATTTGATCATCTGCAAAGACCCTATGTCTAAATAAAGTCACATATTCAGGTGTGTTAGGACTTCAACATCTTTTGGGGGACATAATTCAATCAAAAACATGCGAGAGGGGCTTCCCTGGTGGCGCAGTGGTTGAGAGTCCACCTGCCGATGCAGGGGACACAGGTTCGTGTCCTGGTCCGGGAGGATCCCACATGCCACGGAGCGGCTGGGCCCGTGAGCCATGGCCGCTGAGCCTGTGCTCCGCAGCAGGAGAGGCCACAACAGTGAGAGCCCTGCGTACTGCAAAAAAAATAAAATAAAATAAAAAATAAAACATGCGAGATAAAAATATCTCGTAAAGAGGTGAACTGGACTCTGTGACTCAGCCTAGAGCCTAAAGGCTCCCTTCTCACAAAATAGAGATTGCCTGTAAACAGGAAGGGAAGAGTGAGTCAGAGAACGGGTTAAGGTGCAGTTATCTGCCCTCTAGTAGTAATAAGTGACCCAGTCAATGCCTGGGTTCTAAAAGGCAGGGTGAGGATTCTTGGGAACATGTTAAATTTAAGTGGCCACATCAGAGAAGACGTTACCCATCTCAAGTCACAAAAACACTCGTTATTTGTTTTGTTCAAATGGCAATGACCAGGATGCAAGGATGTATATATTTTTGTGCGAGTCCTGGACCTTTTACCCTCAGTTCTATTTTTATCCCTTCCATTCCTCTACATTCCGTCTCAGGGGGCTGACTCTGCAGGCTTTGTTTCCCAGGATCCTATGACAGGTGGATTCTGGCCAAGTCAGGCCAACGGGAGGTACTGAGAGTAGATGGGAGTGGAAGAGGAAGGGAAAGACCTCTCCTCCTCAAGTGGCTTCTCTTGTAGCAGCTGCACATCCTCCATGGCTCAGGTTCCCTCCAGACAGTCCAGTATTTCTCAAACTTCTTCCAGATGACCTGACCTCCTGAGCATACTACATCCCCCTTTTGGCCCTCTAGCCTAAGGGTGTTAGTGGTTTCTCTGGGTTGCCTTACTGACCCCTATTTGTCTCCAGCTTCCCCATCAGCAGTTTAATCTATTCCCTGAATTAAATCTCCTCTGTTAGAATCTAAAAGCAGCAACACCCCAAAGGCAATGAGCACACTCAGAGCCAGGTCTTGATCTCTATAAGTCATTCTCCACTAAAAGGAGTCAGAGATATTTAGAGATACGGCTGACTTCAGCGCTGTGGTAGGGAAAGATTAAGACGAGCCTGGAGTATCTTTTGGGATCATAATGTAAGAAAGTAGTCAAATAATAAAGGAGTCATGTCAAAAGGACACAGAAGCCAGAATGAAGTGGCTCCCTCTGGACAAAATAGGGACAATTTGAACATCAAGGTAATGATAGTAACATTATAATTCATTAAACAAATTATGAAAACAAGATTTTGTACTGATATGAATGTATTAATTAAAGTTTGATGAGGAACAGGATATTCACATAGTCTCAAAGTAAACTATCTCTTCAAGTAGTAGCTATAAAGGGGGAAAGATTAGCTTTATGGTAGAGAAGTCTGACAGACTACAAGAAAGTGATCAAAGGGAACATGATCAATAACAGGACAAACCAAAAATGTGTGCCACCTGATGGGATGCATTGAGAACACAGCATCACTCCTATGTAACCTGAATCTAATCATGAGGAAACATCAACGCCAAATTGAGAGATATTCTACAAAGTAAATGGCCTAGGATCTTCAAAAGATCATAAAAGTTTATGGTTGTTTCAAAGTAAAAAGAAATAAATAAACCCCTCTGTTGAAAGCTTAAAGTGATTTCTGTTTTCTGTACACTTGATTGACATCCTTACCTTCTAAATAGTAAGCTCTTATAGGCAGAGAGCTTCTTTATATCTTCCACAACACAAGCCCAGTGGCATGCACATAGTTAATACCAAACACATATTTGTTGATTTGACCAATGGAAGAACTCGATAGTCCATTTTAGTGAATTTGTAAACTTCAACTGGCAAAGCTAGTCAGTCCAACTGACTAAATTGGTCTGAAGGCTCCAAAGTCAATTATCCATCCTTATGATCTGTGGTAACATGCTGACTGTTGGGCTTCATTTTAACCCCAGCCTAAGCATTGGTTATTTGGGTTTAATAGCATGCTTTTATTTAAACCCTCACATTGTCTTTTTGCCTACACAGCAAACCTGTGAGACAGGCAGGGTTGGTATTTTACCTCTACTCTATAGATGAGGACAAAGGAGAGAGAGTGAAGTGATTCAGCCAAAATTACCCAGTTAGAAAGTAGCAGAGCAGAGATTTAAACTCAGCTATTTCAACTCCAAATCTTCCACACACATCTCTGAGCGTGTAAAGAACTAGGAAAGGAGTGTTCCTGTAGGTGACTCGTCCAGCCAATTGTTCCAAACAGGATTTGAGTGGCTAAGGGTGTCAACAGCTTCAAATCCACATATGAAGGGTCACATGGTTAGATGATAATGTCTACCTCTTAAAGTAAGCTCCCTCTCTCTTTGACAGAGAATTTGAGTAGCATCTTACCAACACAGACGTAAAGACCCTTCAGATGATATAGGCAATAACACATTTATAAATAATTGTACTGTAAAACCTCTTAGACATCAGAAATGTGGGGCATAAAAAACTAAACAGTGATTTTCAAATGCTTAAAAAGGCATCTTGCTAATAAATATTCTACAGATTAACAGTAAATAAATCAAGAAACACAAACACTAGGCTTGATATTGAAGCATGTTAGCTACATAAATATTTACATTTTGAAAAAAGAATGCATGGGTACAAATACTTAAACTAAACTAGGTTCTATTTTACACTTTGCTCTGTTTTCCAAAGTTTTCACAGTGAGCAACTTCTACTTAATCATCTGCTTTATTATTGCTATATTCCCAACACTAAGTAGATTACTAAGTGGATCTCTGTTAGATTAATGAATCAATAAATCAATCAAAAACAGAATAATAAACTAAAATGTGGAGTCAAACTGTCTATAGTATTAAATTTTTACTTCACATACTTCTCTTCATGTTTACATTTTGGAAATCAATACTGCTTCAGATTACCAGACATTCCAACAAGATGTTAAAAGGCAAAATTGTAGACATTGCTGAGTTAATATTTAGTACAACATTTAATAACTCTACTGCAAAAACAAAAAAAAGAGCTTGTCAAAAAAGGCAGGTATAGGAGTGTAGTCAAAATGGAGACTTCAAAACAAGAAAAATATAGTCCTGCTTAGCTAGAGTTAGGAAACTAAGCACTGACCTTATGCTTTCCCTTTTTCTCTTAAGTGACATTAACATAATTTCTAAGGATACGTAGGTGTGGCACCAGACTTCCCTGATGTATAGTGCAAAGTGGCCCAGTCATCTGACAAATCCTGTGGGATTAAAAGTGGAGCCTGGAGAACATAGACCAAGAAAAATGATGCCCCCATAAAACAACTTGTTCATGGGACTTCCCCTTCCATGCTCCCAATGCAGGGGGCCTGGGTTCAATCCCTGGTTGGGGAACCAGATCCGGCACGCATGCCACAACTAAGAAGTCCACACGCCGCAACTAACAGCCCACATGCTGCAACTAAAATATTCCCATATGCTGCAACTAAAAGATCCTGGGTGCTGCAACTAAGATCTGGCACAGCCAAAATAAATAAATAAAGTAAATAAAATAACAATGATTCTTTAAAAAAAAGAAATAACTGTTCATTTAAAAAAAACTTTAAAAATAAAACAACTTGTTCACTATATAGCATATTCATGTAAGAACAAAGGCAACCAAAAAAGTCATAGAACTCTGGAGCTGGAAAGGATCTTAGATGTTACCAAGTTCAACCTCCCCCACCCCCACCCCTACTTGCAGATGAGGACTCTAGGGCTAGAAATGGTGAAAGACCCACCCAGGTAGCAGAATTAGGAATAGAAAAATAGTTGTTGAAAGTCCCAATCCAGGACTCCTTCAGCTTCTCCATATTTTCCATAATTTAAATTTAAAATGCAAATATAGTGTAGAGTAAGGTTAGGAAACTTTTTCTGTAAAGGGCAAGACAGTAAATAATTTAGGCTTTGTAGGCCATATGTTCTACTATGGTCACTCAAGTCCGCCACTGTCGCATGAAAGACACCAAAGACAAAACATAACTAATGTTGTGCCTGTGTTCCAATAAAATTTTATTTACAACGACAGGCACTGGGCTGGATATGCCCTGTGGGCAGTAGTTTGATGACCCCTCCTGCTCTAGAGGAACAGCACTGCACTTCCTACAACTTTGGATTCACTGTCTTCATATTCATTGTTCAGTCTGTGCATGTGTGAGTGTGGAATAAGAGTTGCATTTTGACCCATATCCCCAAAGCGTCTAGAAAAGACAAAAGACTCTCCCCAACCAATGTCATAAATTATTAAAATCACATACTTATACACATATCTCAGAGAAAGTAAGTGTGAAAGGGTGGGGAGACAAGCCAATGAGTGAAAGTTCTGGTTATGAATCACCTGACTCTTTTTCCTCCTAGCCATTTAATTAATGAGATCAAATCAAGTGGCCAAGCTTCTGTGTTTTTTTGGTATTTAGGGTATTCATTAACTACCTATAAATCTCTGCTGCTCTCTGGTGGTAACATGAAACTGTTAGAAGACATTCCAGTTAAGTTGAGTACAGTAGAATTTAGAAACTGAATTTATAAAATACTCTAGGAAAATTAAAGAACGAAATAAGAGTGAGATGGAGAATTTTCAAACTTACTAGACAGAATTATAACCAAATCCCTAAAATACTTCTATAAATGATTTTCCTTGGTCTTAAATCCTGATTTTTTACTATCAGGACAAGAACCAGTTTTTCTGACACCAGAAGTTTCTGTATTTTTTTCTTTCTCTAAAGCAGGAGCATCATAATTGATAAACCATGGCTCAGAAGCAGCTTTAATTCTTTCAGAATTTTTGGATAGGGCACAAAAAAGTACAGCATAGAGTCAAAGGAGATTAAGT
This sequence comes from Mesoplodon densirostris, assembly GCF_025265405.1. Lineage (NCBI taxonomy): Eukaryota > Metazoa > Chordata > Mammalia > Artiodactyla > Ziphiidae > Mesoplodon > Mesoplodon densirostris. The sequence goes on from NC_082665.1 coordinate 49,311,547, forward strand.
GTCTACCTGGCAGTTGGCTGACAGCAAAGGAGTTTTTAATGGAAATTACAATTCCAGGTGACATGTAGCTAAACGACAGCAGATTCTACCTCTCTTTAATGCTGAAAAAAAAAAGATACCTTATTTCTAATGGCTTAATCACACCAGAGGAGCAGAGAACCCACCTGCAGTTTTCTCATCACTGAAAACTGTCCTTTGGTGAGGGATTCACATTTCATATCAGAAAACAAAGTCAGACCACTATATTCATATCAGCACATTTGTGGTTCCTAGTGACTCAAGCCAAACAAGGAGGAAAGGGATTGCAGAAACCATGGATAAGGAATAGTAGGAACAGGATAGCTTGAATAATCTGAGCACCAGGGTCATGCTCTTCCACACACTGCAGTTAATGCATTCCAGCTCCGGCACAGAGACTAATACATTGTAGGGACTCAATACACCATTACTGAATTGGTGGAGAAATAAATGAATTAACCATTAGTGTTTATGAGAGTGGTTTATAAACTACATAGTACTCTACAAATGATCATTTTATCCATATTTGAAGTAGATAAGAGGTAAATAACAAATCAGGACATAATGACAGAAAATGGCATGGCTAATATGGAAGGAAGTTCTTTCCAAACTCATAATTCCATGACTCATTTCTCAGTATCACAGTATCACAGAACATTGGAGTTGCAAGGGATTTTAAGGCTTTTCTTGTCCAAAAATCCATCTGATGGTCTTTATTCACAATATTCCCACCAAGCATTGGGTACCCAGCCTCTGCTCAAACACTTCCAGAGACAGGGAACTCAACACCTGCAAATACATTTTGTATTTTGGGTGGGAAAGGGAGTTGGAGCAGCCAGCAAGGGTAGAAAAAGAAGATTCCGGAGCTGTGCTGTTTAATATGGTAGCCAGTAGCCACAAGTGGCTATTGAGCATCTAAAATGTGACAAGTTCGAACTGAGGTATGCTATGATTTTGAAGACTTAGTACAAAAAAAAGGATGTAAAGTATTCCATTCATTCTTTATAATGATTACATGGTGAAATCATACTACCCTGTGTACCTTCAGTTAAGTAAAATACATTATTAAAATTAATGGCACCTGTTTCTTTTTATGTTTTTAATGTGATTGCTAGAACACCTAAAAGTACATATATAGCCCACATTATATTTCTACTGGATAGCACTGGTCTAAGAAACACATTTTGTCTTTCTCTCAGTTTAGCCAAATAAAAGTGATGGCTTTAGGAGACACTGATTTGGAAACCCTGGTCCACTTTTACGATGGAAATCAAAATCTTTACTTTACAATTTAAATCCTGTCCACACTTTTGTGGTGCTTTTGTCTATGTATGTTCCCTTGGCTATGAAATAGAAATAATATTTTCTTCTCTACCTCCACAGAGAGCCATAGACTCATTATGAGCCTCTCATAATTATAGACTCCCATTATCCTGGAGATGGTGTATAAGAAGAATTGCCTCAGCTCAGTAAAAAGAAGAATCTTGTAACAGAATAAGAATGGTCAACTTGGCTAGACACTATCCCAGACAGCAGGCAAATCCTACATTTTATAGTATCTAAAATGTCATAGCAGCTAAAAATATAAAAGGAAAAAAAAGTTCTTAGAAGCTCCGTGATAGAATAAAACAATAAATCTTAATCAGTTATTATAAAATGTACTGTTATTTTACTATATGACTATAGCTTATACATGTAATCACGAGTAATAACCCTTCAGTTAAAAATGCATATGATATTTAGGACAAGCATAATCCTTAGGTAATACAGTGATAATTCAGTTATTAAAAATCCATTTGAGTATCATTTGACAGCACACCTGTACTTTAAAAGTTTAAGCCCTTTAATTTATTCCAGGGATGCAAGAATGGTTCTATATCTTCAAATCAATCAATGCGATAGACCACAGTAACAAAAGGAAAGGTAAAAATCATATAATCATCTCAATAGACACAGAAAAAACATGTGACAAAATTCAACATCCATTCATGATTAAAAAAAAAAACCTCATCAAGGTGGGTACAGAGGGAACGTATCTCAACATAATAAAGGCCATTTATGACAAACCCAGCTAGCATAATACTCAATGGTGAAAAGATGAAAGCCTTTCCCTTAAATTCAAAAACAAGACAATGATACCCACACTTGCTATTTCTATTTAACATAGTATTGGAAGTCCCAGTCACAGCAATCAGACAAGAAAAAGAAATAAAAGGCATCCAAATTGGAGGAGGAGAAGTAAAACTGTTAATATTTGTAGACGACATGATACTATATATAAAAAACCTTAGAGTCTCTACCAAAAAAAAAAAACTATTAGAAATAAGTGAATCTGGTAAAGTTGCAGGATACAAGATTAATATACAGAAATCTGTTACTTTTCTATACACTAATAATGAATTATCACAAAGAGAAAAAATATCCCATTTAAAATTGCATCAAAAAGAATAAAATACCTAGGAATAAACAACCAAGGAGGTGAAAGATCTATACTCTGAAAACTATAAAACAATGATGAAGTAAATTGAAGATGACACAAAGAAATGAAAAGATATCCCATGTTCATGTGTTGGAAGAATTAATATTGTTAAACTTTCTATACTACCCAAAGCAATCTAAAGATTTAATGCAATCCCTATCAAAATACCCAGGACATTTTTTACAGAACTAGAACAAATAATTCTAAAATTTATATGGAACCAAAAAGACCCCAAATAGCCAAAGCAATCTTTTTTTTAAATATCTTTATTAGAGTATAATTGCTTTACAATGTTATGTTAGTTTCTGCTGTACAACAAAGTGAATCAACTAGATGTATACACATATCCCCATATCCCTTCCCTCTTGAGCCTCCCTCCCACCCTCCCTACCCCACCCCTCTAGGTCATCACAAAGCTTTGAGCTGATCTCCCTGTGCTATGCAGCTGCTTCCCACTAGCCATCCATTTTATATCTGGTAGTGTATTCCAAAGAAATCTTGAGAAAAAAGAACAAAGCTGGAGGTATCATGCTCCCTGACTTCAAACCTAACTACAAAGCTACAGTAATCAAAACAGTATGGTACTAGCACAAAAACAGACATATAGATCAACGGAATAGAATACAGAGCCCCGAAATAAACCCACAAACTTATGGTCAATTAGTCTATGACAAAGGAGGCAAGAATATGCAATGGAGAAAAGACAGCTTCTTCAGTAAGTGGTACTGGGGAAATTGAGCAGCTATATGTAAAAGAATGAGATTACAACATTTTCTCATACCATATACAAAAATAAACCTAAAAGGGATTAAAGACCTAAATGTAATAAGACCTAAAACCATAAATATCTTAGAAGAGAACACAGGCAGAACACTTTTTGACATAAATTGTAGCAATTTTAAAAAATCTGTCTCCTCAGGCAAAGGAAACAGAAGCAAAAATAAATAAATGGGACCTAATTAAACTTAAAACTTTTGCACAGCAAAGGAAACCATCAACAAAATGAAAAGAAAACATACTGAATGGGAGAAAATATTTGCAAATGATATGACCAATTAGGAATTAATACACAAAATATATAAGCAGCTTATCCAACTCAATATCAAAAAAAAAAATTCAGAAGTGGGCAAAAGACCTGAATAGACATTCTTCCAAATAAGACATACAGATGGCCAAGAGGAACATGAAAAGATGTTCAGCATTGTTAATCATCAGGAAAATGCAAATTAAAACCACAATGAGATATTACCTCTCACCTGTCAGAATGGCTATCAACAAAAGAACACAAATAGCAAACGTTGGCAAAGATGTGGAGAAAAGGGAACTCTAGTACACAACTGGTGGGAATGTAAGTTGGTATAGCCCCTATAAAAAAACAGTATGGAGATTTCTCAGAAAACTAAAAATAGAACTACCATATGATCTGGCAACTCCACTTCCAGGTATATATCCAAAGAAAATAAAAACACTAATTTGAAAAGATACATGCACCCCAATGTTCATAGTAGCATTATTTACAATTGCCAAGATATGGAAGCAACTTAAGTGTCCATCAACAGATGAATGGATAAAGAAAAAGTAACATATATACCATACAATGGAATACTACCCAGCCATAAAAAAGAATGAAATTTTGCCATTTGCAACCACATGGATGGACCAGGAGGGTATTATGCTTAGTGAAATAAGTCAAAGAAAGACAAGCACTGTATGTTATCACTTATATGTGAAACCTAAAATTGAAACAAACAAATGAATTTAATAAAACAGGCACAAACTCACAGATATAGAGAACTAGTTATTACCAGTGGTGAGAGGGAAGGGGAGAGGGGCAAGATAGGGCTGGGGGATTAAGAGGTACAAACTACTATGTATAAAATAAATAAGCTACAAGAAGATATTGTATAGCACATGTAAGATAGCCAATATTTTATAAATTTAAACAGAATATAACATGTAAAAATACTGAATCACTACGTTGTACACCTGAAATTAATATAATATTGTAAATCAACTATATAAAATTTTAAAATACAAGAAAACTTACATATTTTTTAAAAGTTTAAACCTTTTAAAATGGTTTGCTGAATAGTCTGGAGACAGTGAGTTAAATATGAAATCATTTCACTTTACTCATTTTACTCCATCATGAATGTGTGTAGGCTTTATGAGTGACTCCCACTAGCTTTAGAGAGGAAGCACCACCTCCTTACACATACACATACACACACACACACATACACAGGCTAATGACCCAACTCCAAGCATTTCCTCTTTCCCACTTTTCAGATTAAAGAGATTTGGGTTGGGACGAGAGGGGTCTATACTGATTCGGGAAGGGTCACTTCTCCCTCTTCATAAGCTCTGGAGCGTTATCTGCTCCCAAGCCTGGAACAACAGAATTTGGCAACTGATGTGTCAGAACTGCCAACTGTGAAAAATGATTTTAGACAATATTTGAATTGCCATGTGATCCTAACATTACTTACATAGGAAATGTAAAAATGCATTTTCTGACATTTATGGCTATTAACTTCAAATTTAATAACAAAATGATAATTAATTGTGACTATCTTTGTCTTTGGAGGTCTTTAAGATCAGAGAAAAACCTTAACTATTTGAGCAGAATATTCCTTTTTAGGGCAATGAAATAAAAGTTCTCCCAGCTCTATCCAGCTACACAGACTTAGGTCACTAAGCTGTTTCATGCAGCCCTTCAAGGGTAAGAATTTCCTCATCTTCGGGGGTCTTTTCTTGGGGTATTTCTCTTTATTTTAGGGCAGAGAGTTTGACTGAACTACCGAGTTAAGCATTTTTCTATCAGGATAAGTTCTAGGCATTCCAGGAAATCTAGTTTGATTTCCTAAAGAAAGAGAAAATAATTCATTCTTTTATATGAGTGAGGGAACAAAACAGCAGTGAGATTTCTCCTTGCCATTCACACATCTCTTATATGGACCAAGTTCTCTGACCACTTGTAATAACTGCAGTAAAAGTAGAGGCTTCTCCTCATTCCGTTCTAACAGAATTTGGCCATCACATGGAATATTGAATAATTCTACAAAGCTTGAAACAATCTAGATCAGTGGTTCTCAAACTTAGCAAGCACCAAAATTAGCTAGAGGACTTGTTAAAACACACACTGTGTGATCCACTCTCCTAGTTTCCTATTCAGCAGGTCGGGGGTGGGGGGATCTGAGAATCTGCATTTCTGACATGTTCGTAGGTGGTACTAAAGCTACTGGTCCAGGGACTACACTTTGAGAATCACTGATCTAGAACAGATTATTCCAATAAAGAAATGCAAAAATAAACATGAGCAAGAGCTGTTCTTTCAGAATTCAGATAGAAAGCTCCCCTCTAAAATACTTTCAAACAACTTATTAAGGTCATTTTTCAAATTATTAAACCTAAGCATTGAAATCTGCTTCATAAAGATGGTTTTCCTATGCTTGATTAAATAACTTGTGAATGCAGAGCATAACATTTGATATGAAATATAGTCATTTTCCATGGTGATTATTTCTACTAGGGAAAGCCCTGGAAAAATGAACTATATTCCTTAAATTTTAAACAGTGTAAAAAATTGCCATTTCATTATTACATGGCTTTTTTGTTGTTGTGCTCCTAATACACACTTTCATGCTTAAATCCACTCAGTTTCAAGTAACTGTAAAAAAGTCTTTGAAATATTATCAAACGCACCTAGAGTTTATTTAAAATCTAGTTCACCTTGAAAAATCTAATAATTTTCTAAATTATCTAAACTTTTCAGTGGCACTTCAGGATTACCAGAGGCCCCGCAACTTTTAAAAGACTAGATATCCAGGTTTTCAAATATTAATTACCACTAAAACATTTATACAAGCCACTAATGAACATTAAGATGACCGAGGCCACTAATTAAGCCTCTAATGAATGGTTAAGCGATCTTTCTAAAATAGTATTTGGACCAGGTCTTTTAGAACACTTAGCCAAGTTCTTCCTGCCAGAAGAACACACTCCCTCATCCTCCAGCTGCCCTATTCTCAAGGAGCTCAAGAAGACAAGATCCCATGGGACAAGAGGAAGAGCCTGAGCCATGTGCCTGGGGAGAACATATCCTCTCCTCCCTGAAGAGCACAATGACCCAGGCTCTCATCAGGAGTCGACTGGATACCCTCTTGTATGTGAGAAAAACTCACGGGGGTCGAGGGGGTGAAGGAAAGCCCTTGCAAACTGCTTGGCCACCGCCGCTTTGGAGTGTACCTACCCAGCTTCTACCTATGTGAAGACAAAATATTTCTGGCTGTATCTCGTTTCAGATCATCATGTGACCTGAGCACCATTCAAAAAAAAAAAAAAAAAAAACAGCTGCAAATGAGGCATGGTTATAAATAAATGTAATTAAGGCCAAAAAGGGGGGAGAAAAATAGACCTATGAATTTTATGGACAACAAACGAAGCCTGAGCCATAAAGGTGATGCAGCTGCTGCTAATATGAATACGTCTCAGGTAAAGAGATGTCATGCCTATCTTCCTCAACGGGAGACAGGCTACTTCTGCTTCTACTTCTTCTACTGCTGCAGGAATGCTGTGGTAATGCTGCAAACTCCATCTTAGGAAAGTCATCAACACACAGGAGAGCCCCCAGAGGTGACCAGGATGGTGGAAGGTCTGAAAAGCATGTCTTTGGGGGAACATCTGAAAGAACTTAGAATGACAGGAAAAGAGTTGGATGTGGGGGGAAGGGACACAGGGACACATACACGTCCTCTGGAAATATCTGAAGAGCTGTCACAAGGAAGAGAAATTACACTTGATCTTTTTCTCAGCAGGTGAAAGAATAGGAACCTACGAGAGTATCAGGTAGATCAAGAACACAGATTTGAAGTCAGGCAATAGATTTAAGACCTTGTTCCAGCCACTGCTGAACATATAAACTTGGACAAACTGGTTAATTTCTGTAAGCCTCAGCTGTTCATCTGAAAAGAGGGATATTAGAAGTACCTACTCCTGGGTAAGGATTAAATGAGATAACAGGTACAACAGACTCAGCACAATGCCTGATAAGTGTTCACATAATATTGGTTTGAATCAATTAATTAAACAGAGATGCCTGAAAATGCAATGAGCTGCCTCTAGAGGGGGGTTTGAGCACAGGCTAAATGACCATCTGCCAGGGAAGCAGCGGTGAGAATCCTGCATTGGGTAGAACTAGGTAACCCGTAAGGACCGTTCCAATGCAACAATTCTTCACCGTTGTTAACTAGCACTTCACTTTCTCTCTCCTGTGCCATGCAGCACTTCATTCATAACGTTATTGCAGGCTTGCTCAGTTTCTCATCATTAGTTATAAACATATTCATCACCCACCTAGTGTGTGAGTGCCCCAAGGTCAGACTATGGCTCATCTGTCTTTGTTCCCCGTGCACCTCGCCCAGCACCTGGCATAGAGCAGGCATTCCATAAACACCTGCTGAATGAAGATACTCAGGGCTAGGCCTGTTCTGGGCTCGTGGCTCCTTCTCTACCTGTGTGGCAATTCCTCCAGGAAAGGGCCTAGCTAATAGTTAGTCCTGCAAGTTTTAGAATTCTTGTGATTATACTGGAAACATCACTCAGTGGACCTTAAGTTTCTGGGTGAATACAGTATTCTAAATGCACAGTATCAAGTTTGGATAAGTTCCTCGTTCCCAGCATGTGACCTCCCCTCCTAGGCTCCCAGACCATGGCTCTGTGAGTTCTCCTGCACATTCTCCACAGCCACATTTTCCATATGAACTACTTTCCAGTAGTTCAATTCATACCCATGGAAGAGGCATAATACTGCAGTCCAGCGTGGTATGTCAAAATTAACAACATCTGTTCATTTATCAGAAAAGCATGTTTGCGTAATTACCAACTCTGATTCTTCTAGTGCCTAAGCTCTTCCCTGGATAAAACTGAGGTATCTTTCAGAACCCCAGACTTATTAACCTTTAATATATTTGTCCAAGTACCTACCAAAATACTAATTTTCCTTTAGTTACTCAATAAAAACTTGATGAGCAAGTCAACAGTAACCTGATGGCACAACAGAAATAAGACAGCTTCCAAATGTGCTTAAATTATAGCCATGGAGTAGCTTAGGCAATTAGAGAAAGTATGTCAACTATCATTTGTTGCAGGAGAAAAGTTTTAATACTTTATACTCTGAATAAAACCTGTTCTGAAAGAACCAAAACTCTCCAAACCACCTAAAAACTCACAATGGGATATAAATAAAAGCAGTCCATGAACTGCCAGTCCTGTTAACCCACAACACATTGCCATGTGATCCTAAACATCCTGCCAGTGGGTCGGTTCCAACACCACACGCTCTCTGCCCTGGAATGTGGTGAAGGAAAGTCTAAAAGCAAAGTCAATCTTGGCAAAATCTCTTGTTCTTCCACGTCTTCCAGAGACATGAGGCTCCGGGAGTACTCAACTCCCCACCCCTGCACATGACTAAATCTGACTCTTTTAAACTTCAGAACAACAATTTCCTTCTGCTTCAAACAGTACGTGCAGTACCCAGAGCACAGAACCTACCCAAACTGCAAAAACGAGAAAGCATATATTTTCCATCAGGATTAATTTCCTCAGCAATAATTTGTTATTTCCTTATGATATTCTTGAAGCCCATTCTTCTTCTATAAACTGTGTATGAGGTTTTTGGTGAGGAGATGAGAAAAAAAAACACTTTTCCTAAGACAGTGTCTGTCTAGATCTCCATATAACTTTCTAATTCTTTGTGTCATTTGTTGTAATTCTTTGTCATTTATGTCCTTACTGAGGAATCATCTACACCCACATGCGTATCTATATATGGTCTGTTACATTTGGCCAGTGACAATCAAAAAATCTTTTATATGCTTTTCTGACAATTACTGAGAGAATAAGTTAGGAAATGTGAGACAAAATGGTAACCACTCTAGTACCTATTGACTCTGTTGATGTTTATTACTTATTATTACTGTGATATATGTGGTGAATCATTAGTAGGCTCAATAGTTTTGTGTTTCTCTTCCTCCGTGCCATGAGTTTAGGGTTGCATGGGTTCAGAGTAATTTTGCAAAATGAGAAGAATTTCCTAGATAATATGGTTAAGAGAGTATCTTGTACACAGAGTTCATTAGTCAGGGCCACTTGGCGAAACCAATTTGACAATTGTAATGACCAAAGGAAAGGCCTGCACAATCATTACACCTCATAGAAAGTAATGGGGAAAGACCTGACATAAATGCTGCCCGCAAAAGCCAGCATGGTGAGCATAACACAGAGTATCTGAATATCATTTAAGAAACACCAACCCTCAGTCACACTGAGCAAGGTCATACAGTACTCTGCTTACATATGCAAGGAAGTTTAAAAGAGGAAGGAAAGACCTGACAGAGGTATGCTCTTTACAGTCACCAAAATAATGTCAAGAATTTTCACAGCCCTTCACCTGGCAGTGAGGGATCTTGAATGTAGCCAAGCAGACTGCCTAACATAAAGCTGAATTTGGAACAGTACTTATAAATGTCCATAAGTAAAGTGGAAGTCACTCCAGCAGTGATAAAACCACACTCAATAAAGACAACTTTTACAACATTTTTTCATAAACCTGTATATCAAAGATGCTAAGATCACCAGCCATTTTCTTTGTAAGGGATTACAAAGCTCTTACTGTTCACATGGCTAAAACCAGAGGTGAGATTATACAGTATGGCTCCTCCAGATGGAAAAGACCCCTTATAAGAGGTATTTCCTTGAGAGAAACAATTACACAGTACTAGTAAATAGTGCTGCTCTGTGCATAATAGTGAAATAGTCTAGCTATAGAAGCTGTTAACAAATTCCCCAACATATTCTAGAAGAATTCCAAACATACAAAAGAAGGAAATGGTGTCAGCCTACCTGGATCAAGCCTTTTCTTCAATTCACTTAATCTTCTCAAAAAGAAAAAGTAAGGGAAGGAGGGAGGGAGGGAGGGAAGGAGGGAGGTTGGTTGAAACAGAACCTGGATATCAATTGTATGTACCCAGAGGATCACACTGGTTACACCATGAACAAATAATGATGGTAAGCAAGACTGAGGGGAAATGAGCCATGAGAATGAGGCCCTAAAGTAGTATATATTCCTAATGCATCCACTCTGTATTGTTCTTCTTAAGATCCTTGCAAAGTGTGACCATGCCCAAGTAGAACAACAAATACAGGACACTATCGTGAACACACAAATATTTCTCAATCTGTGAAGAGCATTCCCAGTTAAGGAATTCTTCACTTAGAAATTCCCTTTGCCCCTTAAATATTCTATTGTTTTATAGAAACCTTGCTAAGATTCCAGATTTGCTAATGATATAATCAATAATTACTATTATATAGTTTTTGCATTTTGTGATATAATTTTTCATAAATATTATCTCATTTAATACCTGTGAGGTTGGTCTTACCATGATTCCCAACTAACAGATGGGGACACTGAGGCTCACAGGGGCAAATTATCTTCCCCAATATCATGCAGCCTATGAAGAAGTCAAGACTTGAACTTGGATTTTCTGAGTATGACTTCTTTGACCTTTTTTCTACATCATGTTCTCTGACCAATGATGAAGAGATCAAAGTTTAAATTTTAGAGGCAGCCATACAATATTTCAAAATACAAGTGAAAGCAAGAGATATATAAAACCATAACTATGCAACTTGTACTCATTCTCTCAAAACAAAACTAGTTTTCAGGCTTCCTGCTGCTACTTTATTTCTACTGTATTCTCCTTTCATAAAAGTCAGGTACTGCCAAGTCATCATTACCTAACAAGAAAGGCTCTCCTTGGGAGATCTTTGCTGGAGGATGATTTCCAAAATGTCAAGAGACTTTTAACTTCAATTTCTGGGCTAGCATATTAGTATGAATATAAATTTCTATTTCTTACTACTGACATTCCATCTAAAAATGTTGGAACTGAGCTTTGCCACAAAATACCAGCTGTCATGGAGCCCTGCTCATAAATAATGTCCCATACCGAAAAGAACTGCACTCAAATTGACAAAGGAGCTTTTGTGGTTATCACAGAAGGCAAGAATTTCCAAACTAATCTTAACATCATGCCAAGCTGTTGGTAGGTCTTTTCTCTAAAAATAAGCATTTTCTGTCACTTCTATTACTATGGAGGCTACTGTGAGTCTTTTATTCAGTACCCATGACCCCTACTTACATATAAACCTCAAAGGACAGAATTGCTCGCTGATACCACTAACATAACCATATTAAGTGCAGCCCTTTGCTGGAAATTTTTATGTAAGAAAAACTATCCAACTCACCTTTGCAAGCTGATCAAATCATTAGTTAATTGTCTCATATCTTAAGCTGGGTGTGGATAGAAAAACGGTGGAGAAATTTAAATTTTGACAAAGACTGAGCATGAATCACCTTTCCATAAAGGATGTCTTTCACGGGAAGTTACATAGTTATCCAAAAGGCTGTTGTTTCTAGCCCATTTTGAAAGTGTTCACATGAATATATTACCTTCAAACTATGTCTGCAGACCTGACATTGATTTTGATATGAAAAGACTATAAATCACTATAAAACATGCCAGGCCACTCAGTATAGCCCATGAAATACACATACATTTCTATGTAAATTGACCAAGGAAGGATAATCAAGAATGTAATATTGACTTGGAAAAATCATTCCATGGAAGACATTTTTGATGGCATAAGACTCCTACTCAAAACAGCTTGAAACAATCCTGGCTCCATCTTGCAGTACTAGAAAATGAATCACAGACTTTAGAATACAAGAGACCTTATCATCTGGTTCAACCTCCACAGTTTAGTTGGATGGGAAGGAGGCAGGATGACATTTGTGTCTTTTTTATGTGTGTTCCAACTTTTTTTTACTTTTTATTACATTTTTTAAACACACTTAAAGGTAGGGAGACAATAAACTCTGTTGTATGAGTACCAATTAATCTAATTGAGTTGCCAATCTTTTAACCTTCTTACCTTTTTTCCATGAGGAATTCAAACCCAAAGAAGTGACTTGACCAAGGTCACTTAGTTATTTTGTGGCTGATTCATGGCTGAAAGTTAAGTCCTAACCAGCCCCATTCCCCAACTAGTGCTTTTCCCACTCTTTCCTCATACCTCTTGCCATTTGTAATACATGGATTGGTCAGATACTTTCATTTCTATTTTTATCACCACACACACAAGGAAAGTACCAGTATGAATGAATGATGTAGAAGATGAAGGACATCCTGGTCTGGACTGTGAGAACACCCTGGCCAACTAAGTTATTCAAAATGCCTCTCCAGGGGCTTCCCTGGTGGCACAGTGGTTGAGAGTCTGCCTGCTAATGCAGGGGACACGGGTTCGAGCCCTGGGCTGGGAGGATCCCACATGCCACAGAGCAACTAGGCCCGTGAGCCACAACTACTGAGCCTGCGCGTCCGGAGCTTGTGCTCCGCAACAAGAGAGGCCGCAATAGTGAGAGGCCCGCGCACTGCGATGAAGAGTGGCCCCTGCTTGCCGCAACTGGAGAAAGCCCTCGCACGGAAACGAGGACCCAACACAGCAAAAATAAATAAATTAATAAATTAATAAACTCCTACCCCCAACATCTTAAAAAAAAAAAAAAAAAAAAAAACGCCTCTCCATGTTCAGCAACAGGAAGAAGTTCCACTGACTTACAATGGAACAGTTTTCAACAGCTATGGTAACTACCTTCTCCCAGATCTGGCTGAGAACGTTCCACAAACTATAAAATACTGTCTTAGTTTTTGGCTACATCTACTATTGGCTTACCTTCAACACAAGAGACCAGAATCAAATCAGTGTAAAGCTTTATCATTACAATTAAGTTGCCAGATCCTGTGTCATCCACTCTATCCTTTAAATCAAACCAAACTACCCATGCAGCATTCAGCCGGCAGTCTATAAAAACAAGTCACAGGTGATCCTACTCTATAAACCTGGTATCCCCTTGTTTTGTTCCTTAATCTTGCTCTTGCTCCACTCTATCCCAGTTTGGGCATTTCCAACCCCTCTCTTACCACTTGTACTCTGTGATTAACTTTGTCTTAACCAATTTGGTATCTTTGTTGCACTTTAAAGAATCAATTCACTGCTTGGTTTCTCTTGGCCCTAAGTGCCTTAACTCACCCTTTCTCTTGCCATTTCTTTGGAATCCAAACCCCTACAGAGAGGGATTCAGGAATATATCATATGAAGCCAAGGCTGCTGACAGGTATGTGGCAATTCCATGTTTATGGGCTGGGAAGTCATTATTCCCTCCCAGGGAAACTTGGCTACCATTACTATTTGTTGATACTTTTTCACATAGACCAACCAAGAGATCATCTCACCCACAAATGTGAAGAAAGAAATCATTGTTTTCTGCCTTTTACAACTGGTGACGGTAATAGAAATACTATACTCATCTGATAACCTAGGAACAGCCTCAAAAATAGATTCCAACAGGCTTATTAAAAGAATTAATCTTATTACTTAATTTCTTTGCCAAGGAGTTCAAAATTTCTTTTAAGTGTGTGCAATCATTTGTTATAATGTTTGAGGTAAAATTCCCCAGAGTAACATCTGCAGCAAAAGAAGACCTGTTTATCTCTATCCCATGCTCCACAACCCAACCCAACCCAACCTTTTAAACATTAAGACACTATTCTATTCATTTCTAAGGAAGGAACATTCTAAGGAGTGTTTCTTATTCCTTCTTTGACATCTATCGTTGAAGAGTAAATAAGTCAATAAAGAAATATATGGTCAAGGCTCTAAAAAAATACACTAACCCACTATAGGTAAGGCATAGATCTGGATTTGCGTATGTATGTGTGTATGTGTACACACATGTAGTGCGTGTGCACATGGGGGTGCATGGATGCTCACATACATGTTTTGGAAGCAAATTAATTTGAATTTATTCATTCTCTTAAACTCCCAATTTCCCCCATTTCAACAGCATAAATTTGAAATTGGTAAGTTCACAATTAGAAGCAAAGTCTGTTGCCAAAGAGCAGAGCAAAGCTAACCGGTTCACATGGGAACAACACAAAAAACAAAACTCATGATGTTTGTCTTGGTAACATTATGAGGCTGGAACATAAATAATTCATTAATCTTAGAAGAAAGCCTTATATTCTTCAAGACTAAACTGTTAACCTACCATTTATTCTCTTCTCACCTTTAAATTTGCCACCTAGCATTCTAATATAAGCAAAACCAAACCAAACCTCAAAAGAATGGGCTGATGGACAAGCAGAAACCATTTCTAAAGCTGGACATATAACCCTTTCTGCCATAAAGTAGTACAAAGTCTAAGCATTTCTGTTTCTATTTAAAGACTCCATAATGCTCTTTGTGCCTAGAACTTGAAATTTTAGTTACCTGACTTTTATTTTTCCTTTTCCTCTACTCCATATCCAACTATTCTTTAAATATTGGCAACTTTGCCCATATAAAATTTCTTCAATGCATTCTTTTTTCTAAAATATTCCACATCCCTACCCTCTTCACATTATGCCTAGACTATGGCAACAGCCACTTAACTGTCCTCCTTGCCTCTATTCCTTTTCTATTCTAATAGAAAGGGAAAGAAAGTCCCAGGAAAGGGAAAGAAGAGTCCCCCAAGTGCTGCCATCAGCATGTTTCTTACTTCCAAAGGCTTCCCAGTGTCTGTCGGAGTAAGTTTACAATGCTCTGTCTGGTGCTCCACATCTTATAGCCACCGCCCCTCCTACCCATCTGAATGTATCCCCCCCAGCTTCCCAGCCTAAATGCTCTGCCCAGGTAGGCCAGTCTCCTCACCTGCCCTAAACAGCTACTCTTGTACTACTCGCCCACAATGTCCACTAGAACCTAAATTCAATCTAGGGCCATGTTCAGGACTATCCTCCCTGGTTCAGCCTACTGACCCCACAATGAATTCTTTCTTCCTCTGACTCTCCTGAGCACTAGAGGTAGTCTGCTCCATCCAATCTTGTACTTGATTTTATTCTGCGTTTGTGCCCTGTCTTCCCAACTAGATTGCAACTCTTTAAGAGCAAAGGTTGTGCTTCATACATCTTTGCCTATCCCACAACAATATGCTGAGTGTGTAGAAGTATTTAATAAATAGTTGCTTTTAAAAATATTCTTGAAGCAATGAGTTGGGAAAATCTCTGAAGAAAGGTGAATCTTGAGATATAATCTAAAGTAATGGAGATGAACTGAGGGAAAGAGATAAACATAGTTTCTCCTTTAATAAAAGTATCAAGATCAAATGAATATAATTCATCACTCTATACTGATATTTTACATATAATTTTTACGGGTTTCTCATTTTGTATAGAGTGTTTATAAATCCTAGTTCAATACAAACTTTTATCAAATAAAACATATATTTTTCTAAACATTAAAGTATGGCCATATACTCAACACCCAAAAGTTTGTAACTCAGAATAAAAAATTAAGAATATTTTTAAATAACTGAAGTAAAAATGCATTTATTAACAATGATCTTGGGACTTCCCTGGTGGTGCAGTGGTTAAGAGTCCGCCTGCAGATGCAGGGGACACTGGTTCGAGCCCGGGTTCAGGAAGATGCCACATGCCGCGGAGCAGCCGGGCCCATGCACCACAGCAACTGAAGCCTGTGGGCCTAGAGCCCGTGCTCCGCAACAAGAGGGGCCACCACAATGAGAAGCCCATGCACCGCAGCAAAAGGTAGCCCCCACTCACTGCAGCTAGAGAAGGCCCCTGCGCAGCAAGGAAGACCCAATGCAGCCAAAAATTAATTAATTAATTAATTAATTAACTTTTTAAAAAAAGATAACTAAAAAAAAAACAATGATCTTATATTCAAGTAAAAAGTCAATATCACAAAACTGACTTGTACTAATTCACCTCTGATTTTAAAAATAACAGATTAAAGGACGCCCTGGCCAAATTAACTTGCACCAAGCTCTTAGCAAAGAGGTGAATGGAAAGTCAGGCCTGGACATGCTCTCATGCTGGCCACGGAGAGCCCCTCCATGCCAGCAGCAGGCCCAGCCTGGCCAACGCCCATGCAGTCAGTCCAAGACCCTGCTTACAGACACGAGGAGACTGGTCAATGGAAAGAACGTTCTGTGTTTGATTGCCAAGAAAATGTGATAAGAAAAGCCTTGAAACCTCAATGAAATAAATCTACTTCTAAAAATCTTTCTTAAAGAAACATTCAGAAATACAGAAAATACAATGGTATTCCTTCCATTATTCATTCTGACAATTTTAAAAATCAGAAATAATCTAAAAGTAATCACAATACGTGAATGAATGGCTAATGTAAGTTTTGGTAAAGCCATCCGAGAACTCTCAAAGCACGTGCTGAAAGTGGCCAGACAGGTCACCTAGACAAGTGAAGTAGGCTAGGTGACGTGAAGTCTCCTGATTTTAAAATATATTGGCAAGTAATTCAAATATTTGTGAACATCACAAAGGCCAAACAAAATATGTCTACGGGCCAGACTTAGCCACACACCACCAGTTTGATCTCTGTGGTGAAATGTTTTTGAAAATTATGCAATTAAAGAATTTTTAATGAAAATGCTCTTTGTATAATATTAGGTTAAAAGGAGGAAGGGGAGTGTAGTCCTAATTATTTAAGAGACATGGGAAAAAAGACCAGCAGGGAAAATATCAAAATCACGATAGCTGTATCTGGAGAGAGACTGTGGGATGATTTGTTTTCTTTACACTTTTCTGTATTTTAAAAATTCTCTTCAAATAAGTATTTATTACTTCATAATATTTTTTAAACTATCTTAAAAAAACAAAAACATGCATTTTCTCAGCCTTTCTTTTGGTGCAACATTAATGTTGCATCACTAATTGGGCAATGTCCCTAAAAGGGGGCAACTCAGAAAGGTTGACATTTCTTCTTCTTCCCAACCCATCATGTTAAATTTTGTATGTAAAGGGCTGTTTGTGAGGCCCTAAAATTTTGAATTGCTATAATGCTGAATAATTTAATATCATTAATGGGTTGGAAATACTGCTGAAGGCAGTTATGAAAATAATGCAAAGAAATAATACATACAAAGCACTCAGCCCAAACACACTCAGTAAATGGTATTCCGAAATACCTGCCTTTGGTATTTGCCAAATACCTCGTCTTGCTTGTATGCTGACCTCAGCTCACCCTGATTCTGAAACCATTATCTACGGCTCAATTACTAGCTTTTCTGAACATACTCCTCACCTCCTTCCTCTGCCCCCATCACCACCTGTGTTTCAGATTCTCATCATCATGAGTGACAGGAAATCATGTTCCTGATCCCTTCCAGGTTCTCCTTGACCAAGCCCCCAACCCCTGGTTATCATAATCCAGTAATAAAAATGTGATTCTAACATCTTTAGGGAAGCTTCGTTCAAATATTGGCTGGAAGTTTGTAAAGTGTGTGTTTATCATAGCCTGCTTTCCCTTCTTCC
The DNA here is from genome assembly GCF_025265405.1 of Mesoplodon densirostris. Lineage (NCBI taxonomy): Eukaryota > Metazoa > Chordata > Mammalia > Artiodactyla > Ziphiidae > Mesoplodon > Mesoplodon densirostris. Next base: position 49,329,499 of record NC_082665.1, read on the forward strand.
CTTTTTGCCCCCAATTAGCCAATGTTTGTGACTTATTCTAATCTTTATTTTCCACTCTGCACCATTCTGGAACTCTTTGGAGAAAAGGTATTTGGAGATTTAGAAGAGCATGTTCTCTTATCCTCAGGAATAAATGAGATGAGACAGTGGATTAATCCTGAGATAACCAGGTGACTTTTCATGAAGCAAATTCACCTACATTTACCTTTCTGTTTGATTAGACAAATATAGAAGTTATTTTGCATTTTCCAAACCCATGTCAGGAAGGTATAAAATTTTACCATGGGTCAATGAGGGTTGCCTGTGGTCATATTTTTCAATAATTCCAGAATCACATAGGACCCTCAAACAACTAGTAGACCTTCAAAGACAGGCATATCAAAGAGAACCACTATATTGTTACAAAAAACTTAATTCCTTTGGGAATGTAAATTTGATGATAATATTCACGTGTAGACCAGCTGATTTTTTTAGTGTTCATCTTAAGAAGAGTGTCTAGTTTAGGGGCTAGGAGGAAAGATGTCATTATTTGTCTGCCACATCTTTACTCACCACTTTAACAACAGAATGTACTTTTAGCCTCTGTTTGCAGCCACTTAGCCCAAACGCTCTCCCATCTACCCGACACTGTGCTGCACAGCCTCAGACACAAGTTTTCTGTGAAGGTGATGACTTTGAAGCACAGATGCTGAGCTCACATAGTAACCATGAGTACACACAGGTCACTACAGCCAGGGCAGAAGAGGATGCCAGAGCTACAAGCCATCAGAAACTCAAAACATGTGGAGGGACAAGAAAGCACATTAAGGGGAAGGGCAAGGTAGAGACATTCCATGTACCCATCAACATAAGAGCACCTCCCACCCCACTGATGGCTGAAACAGGAGTTAGGTTTCCAGGCCCGGGTGGCTTGTGAGTTCTGTATGACATGGTCTAAGTTTTGGCAAGTAGACTAATACTAGAAAATCGAGTCTCATGACACCTTTGTTGGCTAGAATTACTGTATTTTCCAGTCTCCTAGAAAATAAAAAGGCAACTTGAAGCAGGAAAGTTCTCAAGATATTTTACTTGCTGTTTCTGCTTCTGATGAATAGTTTTACAATTTGGGAATGAGATTATCTGCCCCTTAAATCCGTATAAAAGTTGAGAGGTTAAAAACATCATCTTTCGATGGACATAGTTTAGTAATAAAAGATGGCCTCAACAATGAACATTTTAGGTAATAATTTAACCCAACCTTCCATTCCAAATCAAACTGTACCAGGGGGGCTTCCCTGGTGGCGCAGTGGTTGAGAGTCCGCCTGCCGATGCAGGGGACGTGGGTTCGTGCCCCGGTCCAGGAAGATCCCACATGCCGTGGAGCGGCTGGGCCCGTGAGCCATGGCTGCTGAGCCTGCGCGTCTGGAGCCTGTGCTCTGCAACGGGAGAGGCCACAACAGTGAGAGGCCCACGTACCGCAAAAAAAAAAAAAAAAAAAAAAAAAAAAAGAGGGAAACTGTACCAGGGACAAAACTTTCTAAGACAATTAGATGTAAACCCTGGAGCAACCAAATTGCAAGTTAATGTGTTTGTCTCTGCAGGTTGCCATGTAAATCTCATCTTTCCCCAGTGAGTTCTGGAACAGACAGCAAGGACCTGGCCCTCACTTGGTGCACTGCTGAGCCCTCCCAAGTGGGGGTCAGTGTGAGGTCCTGATGTAAACGTGTACGTGGAGAGCAGCACAGTGTGTCACAGGCCAGGGACAAGAAGAAACAATGAAATGCCATCAATCAGTGTGGCTCCCACCTCAGCACTGAAGAAATACCGCCAAAGCCAGTGTTTTTATAACATGTTCACTAACATTATCATATACCTGCTCTCTCCATCTTGGTTTAATAAAACTGAAAAGAATCACCTGACTTTATAGACCTTTCCAAACAGTCAATTTTATATTTTAAGCCAAAATTAAAGACTGTCCTCAAAATAGAATAATGTCTAAACCTGTTCATTAATGGAAAGTCCATTTAAGCTTGCAGCTTCGCAATTCCAAGTTAAATTCTGATCTTGAAACATCACTGGCAAATATGAAAGTAAAATAAGAAAAAGTGGAGCAATGGAAAAAAATCTTCCCTGGCTCAAGAAGGTATTTCCAATCCTCAACATGTGTTTTTGAACTTTCTTTTATGAGGAAGAGAGATCATTCCACTACTGTCATGGACAGCACTTCATAAGGAAAATAAATTTCTCTAGAAATAAGTTATATTTACATTTACATTTTTAAAAGAAACAGGCAGCATTTTAAAGGGGCAATTCCAACCCAACAGTCTCCTTATCTATATACTTTCAAGAGTATCATGTACCCTGGAAACAGGCCATTAAATCCATTTTCCCGGTAGTAACTGCAACATGAACTATTGATGGATTATTCATCTAAAATGAAATTGTCACTAAATGGTAGAATTGTCTACTAAATGGTAGAATGGTAGAATGCTCATTTTATCTGTGGCATTCCAAATCCAAACAGTATTAAAAGAGAAAAGGTAAAGAACTATTCTTTCTTTAATTTAGATCATCAACCTTCTCTCATAAGGTACTAAGACACCAGAAACCACAGATTCTTTAAGAAAAAAAATATTTCACAAAAGCTTTCTGTATAAAAACTTTAAAAACGTGTCCATAGCAAAATAAAAAAGGCAGGGAGAGGTTCACCTTGACCAATTATCGCTAAAAAGCAATTAGAAATTAAATCAGTATCTGTTTTTAGATCAATACAATTTAGTCTTTCCTCAAACTTTGAAATCTTTCTAACCTATTTCATTTTTCTGTACCTTCCAAGCAATAGCAATTTAAAATCTGAATAAAAAATGAGTTTCCCTCATTCATGATAGGAAAGAAAATATTTAACATTTGTTTTGTTATCACATAAACTTTTTTTTTTTTCGTTACGTGGGCCTCTCACTGTTGTGGCCTCTCCTGTTGCGGAGCACAGGCTCGGGACACGCAGGCTCAGCGGCCATGGCTCACGGGCCCAGCCGCTCCACGGCATGTGGGATCCTCCCGGACCGGGGCACGAACCCGCGTCTCCTGCATCGGCAGGTGGACTCTCAACCACTGCTCACATAAACTTTTGATGGTTTCATAGTAGCAGCAATACCACCCTCACTGAGTATATGACAATTATGTGACACTGAGCAAAACTAATACCCATCCCCTAGGAGCATGGAGCCAAATACATGCTTCCAAGCACCTACATCACAGAAGGGGAAGGATGGAAACTTCATCCTGGAGGAACCCGGCGTGATGCCTTCTCTTTTCAGGGCCTTTCCTTTGGGGCACAGGGATACCAGTCACTCTGCTGGGATTAAGTTACTTAAATAGGAAGACAAGCAATCTTCCCCTCATGGTAAACGTTGGGAAACTGAGAGGTAATACCAACATTGGTTGCTGCTATGTACAGGATGAAGAAGATCAATTTTGAAAGTGTATCATCTCTAACTTTCACAAAACTTAATTACTAGAACTTAAATAAAACGGACAGGTTTAACCAACTACTCATCCTTCATGGTAGTGTTTTTTTTAAAAAATGGGAAGAACTGAGTCACACCTTCCTCTGTGCCCTGCTCCCTCATGCCTTTATTTTATTCTGCCCTGCACAAGAAATAATAAAGGAATAAAATTACTTTTTTTTTAAAAAAACTGTTTTTTAAGATTAAACGATGCCTTCTATACGTGTCATACTCCCCACTCCAAAAGAAAGAAAGTAGAGTTGAATTTGTTCCTACAAACCCACCTGTCTCCACAAGCTCCCCAGTCTTCACTCCTCTGCCACACAGCACCTGAAGCTTTCTCTACCATCCAGCACCATTCCCCACACTATTCCACCTCTTCATCCTGCCTTCCTCCTTGAGTCTGTGGTTAAGAAATGCAGTTTATTACATCTCAATGTAGCAGTCCATACATTCTAATAGGATTTTGTAAAACCCTTACTACTTTATGATCTGCGATTACTCAATGAGAATAAGATTGATATAAATGTATGAATCTGATCTCTTGAAACATTTAGGGTTCTTTTTAAATCTCTATAAACTATTTCTTTAAAAATGGTTTGTAACTTCCGGGGAAGATGGCGGAAGAGTAAGACGCGGAGATCACCTTCCTCCCCACAGATACACCACAAATACATCTACATGTGGAACAACTCCTACAGAACACCTACTGAACGCTGGCAGAAGACCTCAGACCTCCCAAAAGGCAAGAAAGTCCCCATGTACCTGGGTAGGGCAAAAGAAAAAAGAAAACACAGAGACAAAAGGATAGGGATGGGACCTACACCAGTGGGAGGGAGCTGTGAAGGAGGAAAGGTTTCCACACACTAGAAGCCCCTTCGCGGGCAGAGACAGGGGTGGCGGAGGGGGAAGCTTCGGAGCCACAGAGCAGAGCGCAGCGACAGGGGTGCGGAGTGCAGAGCAGAGAGATTCCCGCACAGAGGATCGGTGCCGACCAGCACTCACCAGCCCGAGAGGCTTGTCTGCTCACCTGCCAGGACGGGCGGCAGCTGGGAGGTGAGGCTCGGGCCTCGGTCGGAGCGCAGGGAGAGGATTGGGGTTGGCGGCGTGGACACAGCTTGCAGGGGGTTCGTGCGCCACAGCTAGCTGGGAGGGAGTCCGGGTAAAAGTCTGGACCTGCCGAAGAGGCAAGAGACTTTTTCTTCGCTTTTTGTTTCCTGCTGCGCGAGGAGAGGGGATTAAGAGTGCTGCTTAAAGGAGCTCCAGAGACGGGCGCAAGCCGTGGCTAAAAGCGCGAACCCCAGTGACGGGCATGAGACGCTAAGGCTGCTGCTGCCGCCACCAAGAAGCCTGTGTGCGAGTACAGGTCACTATCCACACCCGCCTTGCGGGGAACATGTGCAGCCTGCCATTGCCAGGGTCCCGGGATCCAGGGACAACTTCCCCGGGAGAACGCACGGCGCGCCGCAGGCTGCTGAAACGTCACGCCGGCGACGCAGGCTCGCCCCGCACTCCGTACCCCTCCCTCCCCCTGGCCTGAGTGAGCCAGAGTACCGGAAGCAGCTGCTGCTTTAACCCCGTCCTGTCTGCGCGAAGAACAGATGCCCTCCTGAGACCTACACGCAGAGGCAGGTCCAAATCCAAAGCTGAGCCCCAGGAGCTGTGAGAACAAAGAAAAGAAAGGGAAATCGCTTCCAGCAGCCGCAGAAGCAGCGTATTAAAGCTCCACAAACAACTTGATGTACCCTGCATCTGTGGAACACATGAGTAGACAACAAATGATCCCAAATTGCGGAGGTGGACTTGGAGAGGAAGATTTATGATTTTTTCCCCTTTCCCGCTTTTTGTGAGTGTGTATGTGTATGCTTCTGTGTGAGATTTTGTCTGCATAGCTTAACTTCCACCATTTGTCCTAGGGTTCTATCCGTCCTTTTTTTTTTTTCCTTAATAATTATTATTTTAATAACGTTATTTTATTTTATCTTACTTTATTTTACTTTATCTTCTTTCTTTCTTTTTTCCTTCCTTCCTTCCCTCCTCCCGCCCTCCCTCCCTTCTTTCTTTCTTTCTTTCTTTTTCTCTCTACTTCTACTAATTCTTTCTTTCTACTTTTTCTCCCATTTATTCTGAGCCTGTGGATGAAAGGCTCTTGGTGCTCCAGCCAGGAGTCAGTGCTGTGCCTCTGATATGGGAGAGCCAACTTCAGGACACTGGTCCACAAGAGACCTCCCAGCTCCACATAATATCAAACGGCGAAAATCTCCCAGAGATCTCCATCTCAACAACAGCACCCAGCTTCACTAAACGACCAGCAAGCTACAGTGCTGGACACACTATGCCAAACAACTGGAAAGACAAGAACACAACCCAACCCATTAGCAGAGAGGCTGCCTAAAATCATAATAAGGCCACAGACACCCCAAAACACACCACCAGACGTGGACCTGCCCACCAGAAAAACAACATCCAGCCTCACACACCAGAACACAAGCACTAGTCCGCTCCACCAGGAAGCCTACAAAACCCACTGAACCAACTTTAGCCACTGGGGAAACACACCAAAAACAACGGGAACTACGAACCTGCAGCCTGCAAACAGGAGAACCCAAACACAGTAAGACAAGCAAAATGAGAAGACAGAAAAACACACAGCAGATGAAGGAGCAAGATAAAAACCCACCAGACCGAAGAAATGAAGAGGAAATAGGCAGTCTACCTGAAAAAGAATTCAGAAGAATGATAGTAAAGATGATCCAAAATCTTGGAAATAGACAAAATGCAAGAAACAGTTAACAAGGACCTAGAAGAACTAAAGATGAATATAGCAACAATTAAAAACACAATTAATGAAATGAAAAATACTCTAGATGGGATCAATAGCAGAATAACTGAGGTAGAAGAATGGATAAGTGACGTGGAAGATAAAATAGTGGAAATAACTACTGCAGAGCACAAGAAAGAAAAAATGAAAAGAACTGAGGACAGTCTCAGAGACCTCTGGGACAACATTAAACACACCAACATTCAAATTATAGGGGTTCCAGAAGAAGAGAAAAAGAAAGGGACTGAGAAAATATTTGAAGAGATTATAGTTGAAAACTTCCCTAATATGGGAAAGGAAATAGTTAATCAAGTCCAGGAAGCACAGAGAGCCCCATACAGGATAAATCCAAGGAGAAGTATGCCAAGACACATATTAATCAAACTGTCAAAAATTCAATACAAAGAAAACATATTAAAAGCAGCAAGGGAAAAACAACAAATAACACACAAGGGAATCCCCATAAGGTTAACAGCTGATCTCTCAGCAGAAACTCTGCAAGCCAGAAGGGACTGGCAGGACATATTTAAAGTGATGAGGGAGAAAAACCTGCAACCAAGATTACTCTACCCAGCAAGGATCTCATTCAGATTTGATGGAGAAATTAAAACCTTTACAGACAAGCAAAAGCTGAGAGAGTTCAGCACCACCAAACCAGCTTTACAACAAACACTAAAGGAACTTCTCTAGGCAAGAAACACAAGAGAAGGAAAAGACCTACAATAACGATCCCAAACCAATTAAGAAAATGGGAATAGGAACATACATATTGATAATTACCTTACATATAAATGGACTAAATGCTCCCACCAAAAGACACAGATTGGCTGAATGGATACAAAAACAAGACCCATATATATGCTGTCTACAAGAGACCCACTTCAGACCTAGAGACACATACAGACTGAAAGTAAGGGGATGGAAAAAGATATTCCATGCAAATGAAAACCAAAAGAAAGCTGGAGTAGCAATTCTCATTTCAGACAAAATAGACTTTAAAATAAAGACTATTAGAAGAGACAAAGAAGGACACTACATAATGATCAAGGGATCGATCCAAGAAGAAGATATAACAATTGTAAATATTTATGCACCCAACATAGGAGCACCTCAATACATAAGGCAAATACTAAGAGCCATAAAAGGGGGAAATCGACAGTAACACATTCACAGTAGGGGACTTTAACACCCCACTTTCACCAATGGACAGATCATCCAAAATGAAAATAAATAAGGAAACACAAGCTTTAAATGAGACATTAAACAAGATGGACTTAATTGATATTTATAGGACATTCCATCCAAAAATAACAGAATACACATTTTTCTCAAGTGCTCATGGAACATTCTCTAGGATATTGTGGGTCACAAATCAAGCCTTGGTAAATTTAAGAAAATTGAAATTGTATCATGTATCTTTTCCGACCACAATGCTATGAGACTAGATATCAATTACAGGAAAAGAGCTGTAAAAAGTACAAACACATGGAGGCTAAACACTACTTAATAACAAAGAGATCCCTGAAGAAGTCAAAGAGGAAATAAAAAAATACCTAGAAACAAATGACAATGGAGACACGATGACCCAAAACCTATGGAATGCAGCCAAAGCAGTTCTAAGAGGGAAGTTTATATCCCACCTTAAGAAGCAGGAAACATCTCGAATAAACAACCTAACCTTGCACCTAAAGCAATTAGAGAAAGAAGAATAAAAAAACCCCAAAGTTAGCAGAAGGAAAGAAATCATAAAAATCAGATCAGAAATAAATGAAAAAGAAATGAAGTAAATGATAGCAAAGATCAATAAAACTAAAAGCTGGTACTTTGAGAAGATAAACAAAATTGATAAACCATTTGCCAGACTCATCAAGAAAAAAAGGGAGAAGACTCGAATCAATAGAATTAGAAATGAAAAAGGAGAAGTAACAACTGACACTGCAGAAATACAAAAGATCATGAGAGATTACTACAAGCAACTCTATGCCAATAAAATGGACAACCTGGAAGAAATGGACAAATTCTTAGAACTGCACAACCTGCCAAGACTGAATCAGGAAGGAATAGAACATATGAACAGACAAATCACAAGCACTGAAATTGAAACTGTGATTAAAAATCTTCCAACAAACAAAAGCCCAGGACCAGATGGCTTCACAGGCGAATTCTATCAAACATTTAGAGAAGAGCTAACACCTATCCTTCTCAAACTCTTCCAAAATATAGCAGAGGGAGGAACACTCCCAAACTCATTCTACGCAGCCACCATCACCCTGATACCAAAATCAGACAAAGATGTCATAAAGAATGAAAACTACAGGCCAATATCACTGATGAACATAGATGCAAAAATCCTCAACAAAATACTAGCAAACAGAATCCAACAGCACATTAAAAGGATCATACACCATGATCAAGTGGGGTTTATTCCAGGAATGCAAGGATTCTTCAATATACACATATGTATCAACGTGATACACCATATTAACAAATTGAAGGAGAAAAACCATATAATCATCTCAATAGATGGAGAGAAACTTTTGACAAAATTCAACACCCATTCATGATAAAAACCCTGCAGAAAGTAGGCATAGAGGGAACTTTCCTCAACATAATAAAGGCCGTATATGACATACACACAGCCAACATCGTCCTCAATGGTGAAAAACTGAAAGCATTTCCACTAAGATCAGGAACAAGACAAGGTTGCCCACTCTCACCACTCTCATTCAACATAGTTTTGGAAGTTTTAGCCACAGCAATCAGAGAAGAAAAGGAAATAAAAGGAATCCAAATCGGAAAAGAAAAAGTAAAGCTGTCACTTTGCAGATGACAAGATACTATACATAGAGAATCCTAAAGATGCTACCAGAAAACTACTAGAGCCAATCAATGAATTTGGAAAAGTAGCAGGATACAAAATTACTGCATTCCTGTACACTATTGAAAAATCTGAAAGTGAAATCAAGAAAACACTCCCGGGGCTTCCCTGGTAGCGCAGTGGTTGAGGGTCCGCCTGACGATGCAGGGGACGCAGGTTCATGCCCATGTCCAGGATGATCCCATGTGCCACAGAGCAGCTGGGCCTGTGAGCCATGGCTGCTGGGTCTCTGCTCCGCGGCCAGAGAGGCCACAGCGGTGAGAGGCCCGCATACTGCAAAAAAAAAAAAAAAGAAAGAAAACACTCCCATTTACCATTGCAACAAAAAGAATAAAATATCTAGGAATAAACCTACCTAAGGAGACAAAAGACCTGTATGCAGAAAATTATAAGACACTGATGAAAGAAATTAAAGATGATACAAATAGATGGAGACATATACCATGTTCTTGGATTGGAAGAATCAACATTGTGAAAATGACTCTACTACCCAAAGCAATCTACAGATTCAGTGCAATCCCTATCAAACTACCACTGGCATTTTTCACAGAACTAGAAGAACAAATTTCACAATTTGTATGGAAACAAAAAAGACCCCAAATAGCCAAAGCAATCTTGAGAACGTAAAATGGAGCTGGAGGAATCAGGCTCCCTGACTTCAGATTATAATTACAAAGCTACAGTAATCAAGACAGTATGGTACTGGCACAAAAACAGAAAGATAGATCAATGGAACAGGATAGATAGCCCAGAGATAAACCCACGCACATATGGTCAACTTATCTTTGATAAAGGAGGCAGGAATGTACAGTGGAGAAAGGACAGCCTCTTCAATAAGTGGTGCTGGGAAAACAGGACAGGTACATGTAAAAGTATGAGATTAGATCACTCCCTAACACCATACACAAAAATAAACTCAAAATGGATTAAAGACCTAAATGTAAGGCCAGACACTATCAAACTCTTAGAGGAAAACATAGGCAGAACACTCTATGACATAAATCACAGCAAGATCCTTTTTGACCCACCTCCTAGAGAAATGGAAATAAAAACAAAAATAAACAAATGGGACCTAATGAAACTTAAAAGCTTTTGCACAGCAAAGGAAACCATAAACAAGACCAAAAGACAACCCTCAGAATGGGAGAAAATATTTGCAAATGAAGCAACTGACAAAGGATTAATCTCCAAAATTTATAAGCAGCTCATGCAGCTCAATAACAACAACAAAAAAAAACCCAATCCAAAAATGGGCAGAAGACCTAAATAGACATTTCTCCAAAGAAGATATACAGATTGTCAAAAAACACATGAAAGAATGCTCAACATCATTAATCATTAGAGAAATGCAAATCAAAACTACAATGAGATATCATCTCACACCAGTCAGAATGGCCATCATCAAAAAATCTAGAAATAATAAATGCTGGAGAGGGTGTGGAGGAAAGGGAACCCTCTTGCACTGTTGGTGGGAATGTAAATTGATACAGCCACTATGGAGAACAGTATGGAGGTTCCTTCAAAAACTACAAATAGGGCTTCCTTGGTGGCGCAGTGGTTGAGAGTCCCCCTGCCGATGCAGGGCACACGGGTTCGTGCCCCGGTCTGGGAAGATCCCACATGCCGCGGAGCGGCTGGACCCGTGAGCCATGGCTGCTGAGCCTGCGCGTCCAGAGCCTGTGCTTTGCAATGGGAGAGGCCACAACAATGAGAGGCCCACATACCGCAAAAAAAAAAAAAAAAAAACTACAAATAGAACTACCATATGACCCAGCAATCCCACTACTGGGCATACACTCTGAGAAAACCATAATTCAAAAAGAGTCATGTATCAAAATGTTCATTGCAGCTCTATTTACAATAGCCACGAGGTGCAAACAACCTAAGTGTCCATCATCGGATGAATGGGTAAAGAAGATGTGGCACATATATACAATTGAATATTACTCAGCCATAAAAAGAAACGAAATTGAACTCTTTGCAATGAGGTAGATAGACCTAGAGTCTGTCATAGAGTGAAGTAAGTCAGAAAGAGAAAGACAAATATCGTATGCTAACACATGTATATGGAATTTAAGAATAAAAAAAAAGTCATGAAGAACCTAGGGGTAAGACAGGAATAAAGACACAGACCTACTAGAGAATGGACTTGAGGATATAGGGAGGGGGAAGGGTAAGCTGTGACAAAGAGAGAGAGGCATGGACATATATACACTACCAAACGTAAGGTAGATAGCTAGTGGGAAGCAGCCGCATAGCACAGGGAGATCAACTCGGTGCTTTGTGACCGCCTGGAGGGGTGGGATAGGGAGGTTGGGAGAGAGGGAGACGCAAGAGGGAAGAGATATGGGAACATATGTATATGTATAACTGATTCACTTTGTTATAAAGCAGAAACTAACACACCATTGTAAAGCAATTATACTCCAATAAAAATGTAAAAAAAAAAAAAATCCTCTGGTGTTGAGACACAGTTTTTCGAGGCAGAAGCCCAGTGTGTCTCCCTTTGCCTGGCAGAGTATTGAATTGTAAAGCTATTCTTTTCTACTTCACCCCACCCCCCAAAAAAAGGTTTGTAAACCACTCATAGTTGCACCTAATCTGCTTGCTATTCATTAAATACATATGACCCATTATCTCAAGCTAATTGAATAAATATTGTAGAACAATTCTGCATCAAGCACTCTTTGGTTTCGTGAATAGTAAATGAGCAAGATATGGCCACAACATCAAAGAATTCAGTTTAGTGGGAGGTCAATGACATAAATAAAAAATTACAACACAGCCTTGGTGAATAGCAGAGCGGAAGCATATAAATGGTACAGAAAAAGGCGTAGAAGACAGGGGTTTTTTTGTGGAGGCTTCTTCAAAGGCCCACCTGCTTAAAATATGCAGATTCCCCAAACCTGCCATGGTAAGTGCAATACTGACAATTAGAGTTATTCATTTGGAATAATAAATTACTCCCAGAAATCCTACATACAATATTCATATTACTAGGAAAAGCATGATTCCTTAATATTGATTATTATATTAGCATAGCTTCATTTGTACAAAAAAAAAAAGTGGAACACAATATATGTGTGTGTTTTGGTGAGAGGATAACTTAAACGTCATAGGACACAGTCCATCAAGGACTAGCTCAGAAGAGACATACATTCCAAAGAACCTAGAAAGTGGACCAGTGTGGTGAACACATGACCTAAGAGTAACTCAGGCTTGTCCTGACTAGACTTATTAAAAACAGGGTTATTACTCACTGTTTCTTCTAAAATTAGGTCACTAATTAATCTATCAATAGGTATTTATTGGACACATTTCTCCAACTTTGTGTTTTTTTAATACAGTCTTTAGAGTCAAATCAAGACCATCCTTCTCTTTCTTAAGACTGATTTAGGACTTCCTCACGGCCTCTTGCCAGCAAAACAACATGCAAACGTAGGGAAAAAAACATAAAGTTGAGGTTTCTGATGCTGATGCTTAAGTAAGTGGTAGCTGACCTTCCCATGCAAATTTGCATCATACTGCTGTTATACCATGTTTATGTCTTCTTGTTCTCTTTTAGACAGGTCACCAATTCCATCTCTTGTTACAGGACAGCTGGTGCTAGCTACTCACCCCTAATCTTTCTTTAATCAACTCCATCAGCTTTCCTTCCACCCCTGCCTTAAGCAAATGAGGAAAAAATGAAAGTTTCTAAGACTTTAAAAGACTAAATAAAGTTCAAGAGAGGTCAAATAATAACTCAGCATTATTAACTATCAACAAAATTTGGGGCAACAATCGGGCTCTGGGTTTGTCTCCAATTCTCCAAGATCCTCACTACACAAAGGTTAATCAAAGAATGATTACCTTTCCCACACCATGCTCATATTGGGTGGGTGTATCTTTGAGTGGTAATTACAACTGAACTACTGCTACAATCTACAATGTTTTATTCTAATTGACAAAAAAAATGTAGGGAAATTCTTGAAAGAGAAGTTTATTAATAATGAAAATGGCACAGTTATATACATGAGAAAAAAGACCTTTCATATACATAAAGACTGTTAAATTTTTATTTCTAATTAGCTAGTATTAAGACTAGAGCATTTCAAGCAAACAGTACAGTAACATGAGCTTATCTGACCCATATTTTATGTACAGTATCATTATAAACAAGATGAAAAAGAAAAATCCTTCATTATCCATACTCCACACTGAACATATATTATGGTCACTTCAGAATCATCACATAGTCTGAATACATAAATAATTAGACCTTTATTCTCTGATATCATGGTTACATTTTTCCTATTTATTCCCTTAATCACTAAAGAACCAATTATATATAAGTGAAGAAAAAAAAGTCAGGATAAGGAATCATTTAAACCTGGCTGTAGCTACAAATTGTGTGTTCTAACTTGTGTCTTATTACCCTGAGGGGAGTGATTTAACCTGTATCTTGTTAACTCATAGGGATAGTATAAGGTTTTACAAAATGCACGGCTCAAGGAAATTTCTAGGTAGATTTGTTACTTCAATTACTTTCTAGTACCCTCCCACCTTCCCACCTCCAGCCAGGATCTTCTGTGAAACACAATGCAACTGATTTTAGGATTGCGACCATCACATCATTTTTCTGCATTCATTGCACGCTTGGGAATAGAATGAGCTAGAATGCATAACTCACTGCAGCTGGACTGTAAATCTGAAAGGCTGGCCCCACCCATCTTACTGGGAATTGTTACAAACATTTTAAGAGGAAAAAAAAAGACCCATATTTTTCTTGGCTAAAATATCTCATTTAATAAAGATGTTATTCTCCTAAATCAGCAGTTTTCTTATGGAGTAAATATGTTACCTTCTTTTCCCATTTCAAAATGAAAATTCAATTCACGGGCTGATAGATGTCAAAGTATCCATTATTGAAAACATGGCAATGACATGAAGACACCAGCTGCCTAAAACTCATGAAATGGAAGAAGGCAAACTTATAAAACAAGCATGCAAGTAAATAACTAAATCAGGTATCGTATTTGAGCCAACATGGTTTGATAGCCTATAAAGAATATTTATGCAATTTTCATCTTTTTGTCAGAAGTAATATTGAGTCAGGGTCGTTCAACTATATTAAAATTTACTATGTGGTAAAAAGCGGGGGAAGGGGAGCAGCCAAGCCATGATGACCAGATACTGCAGGGAAAAAAAAAAAGAGGTGGGAATAAAATCATGTAAAACCTGCACTTGTTTTATTATGTAAAGTAAATGGGACTTTAGGGCATATAAATGTGAACAAATACCCTTAAAACATTGCCATGGTGGAAATGGAGTCCTATTTATCAAATAAATTCCCCATTATCCACAACCCATGAAAATAAGAATCAGGTTGTACACTCAACTATAAAGGTGATATCTATGAATCCAAAAAAAAAAAGTTTGAGTTCTTCACCATGCACTGCATTATATTATTTTTAAATAAGGTGACAATTGTATTAAATATTATATTGCTAGATCAATAAGAATGTCCTAATAATCAGAACATTTCATTCCTCAATCACACAGCCTAAATAAGAGCTTATCCTAATACTTTTAGATGACTACATGCCATTAAATTACCTTGGGGAAAGCTTTTTTACAAAGCTCTTAACCCTGGAGACACAGTGGTTAAGAATCCGCCTGCCAATGCAGGGGATACGGGTTCGAACCCTGGTCCAGGAAGATCCCACATGCCGCGGAGCAACTAAGCCCGTGTGCCACAACTACTGAGCCTGCACTCTAGAGCCCACGAGCCACAACTACTGAGCCCATGTGCCACAACTACTGAAGCCCACATGCCTAGAGCCCGTGCTCCGCAACAAGAGAAGCCACCACAATGAGAAGCCCATGCACCGCAATGAAGAGTAGCCCCCATTCGCCGCAACTGAAGAAAGCCCACGCGCAGCAACAAAGACCCAATGCAGCCATAAATAAATAAATAAATAAAACAAAAAGAAGCTCTTTTGGGGTAGTTTGTCCTGTCAGACTGATAGCTCCTTTAGCCCTTTAAATGTGTTCATCTGTGGACCTTCACCATAGAAATGTCATTCTCTGATGTTTCTCACTATGGTTCAGTTATAACAAAGTTGGGCCAAAGTCTTTATTCCTGAACTGAGGCCCTCAGGTCTCTCCCTGAGAGTTCAGGAGTTCCTTCCATTTAATAGACGTGGAGCAGACATTCATATAGAGCCAAGAGATTTGCTCTTGCATGAAAAGTTCATACAAACGGAAATTAGAGACAGAGACGTGTCAGCATTCTCAAATTCCCACTACACTGCTTGGCTTCTGGAAAAGAACAATCCTCCTTCAGCCCAGTTTGTGCTTCTCCTAAGTGCTCCACATGGTGACCTGCTCCATATCCACTTTATGTCAATCTAGAACTCTGCCAGCAAGCATTCATTCAAAAGGTTGCCTTCTAGGGTTAATTTATGATAAAAACAAATGTTCTTTTTCATCTAACACAAATAAGTTTAGGGAAAAAAGTTTAGAAACTTCAACAGAAACCTTAGGAAGTTTTACAAATAAAATTAAGCATTAAGTAGTGACAAATGTCATTAATATTTACGATGCTTTAAAGATAATTATCAATTCCCTTTCAAATGGGCCCAGTAGAAAATGCCCCAGCAGTGGCTTGTACCTATGCTGCACTTTTAGAGAATCCATTATATGAGTAGGGAATGAAAGAGAATCCTGGGAAAAGGGAACTACCTACCTATACAAACACACATTCACAAAACCTGTGACCCATACATACTTTGCAAAATACCTGGATATCTTCAATACTTTTCAATAGCTTTACTGTGGCATGTACTCATCCCAGAGATTTAGTTTCTGGTGTCTTCATAATGAGTGAAATTGGCAGTCATCAAGTTGAGGAAAAAAAAAAAGTGAACCAAGTATTTTAGCTTATGGTCAATCTATCCCTGGTTAGTTATATCTGGTCAGAAAGAAATCAAAATGTGTAAGATTGTCTTTGACTAACATGAAGATATCTAACATAAAACAGCTGTATCAATAATAACCTATTTGCATACACGACTTAATATTAGGAGTGATAGTCATTTTACCCTCTCTGTGCCCCCTCCAAAGCTACCATTCAAAAAGTACAAGGAGGGCTTCCCTGGTGGTGCAGTGGCTGAGAGTCCGCCTGCCGATGCAGGGGACACGGGTTCGTGCCCCGGTCCAGGAAGATCCCACATGCCGCGGAGCGGCTGGGCCCGTGAGCCATGGCCGCTGAGCCTGCGCGTCTGGAGCCTGTGCTCCGCAATGGGAGAGGCCACAACAGTGAGAGGCCCGCGTACCGCAAAAAAAAAAAAAAAAAAAAAGTACTAGGAAAGAGGAAAACTTCCATTTTCAGTTAAAATTTATATGAGATATGGCCTTTTCCAACCTATAAAGGAAAAAAGGAAAAAAAAGTTTTTAATTGCAATGAAAGTCCTGCCATGTTTCATACAAGCAGGAGTGAATTTAGACACAAGGTATTCACAATGGAGAAGCTAACCTATACTACATGAGGAAATTCAGTGCTGTTTTCAAAATTAATACACCAGGAACTAGAGAAGAGCCAAGATTTGCCCAGGACCTGGTCAGGTATCAGCAGCAGAGTCAGGGAACCCATTAGTTCTGACTCAGCCCACCCATCAATCAGCAAAGTATATTCTTAGCACTGTGCTCTTGACCCGATACCCACTCCTTCCCTGTCCACTTGATTAAATTCATCTGTAGTCTTAAGGAGAACCCTCTAAACTTTATACATATGTGTTGACCTTCACAGCTAAAAAAACAGGAGATTAACATGATTAACATAATAATGTGGTTTTGATTAACAGGCTCAGGAAATTTTAAAACTCTGGTAGAAGCACAAAGCGCAGGCCTAAATCTATCCTCCAGCAAAAAGGTTGCTTTTTCTTCAGCAGTTTGATCCAAAAAAGCCTTAATATTTTAGTTAGGTGAATGTCTGACCATAAACTATGTTAAAACTACTTCAAAGTCTTCTCATTCCACCTGAAAATAACAAACATGCTACAAAATATTCAGCTACTAAGCCTACCTCCTCCTGTAAGAGTCTCACGTTATCTTCCTGCTGGGAAACCTGAGGCGCAGTTATTAAGAGACACCCTTAGAGACTCAGAAGCAGACAGCATATGCAGCCCCAACTCCCAGGCCCGGCTTTTTCCTTATAGAACACTTTCCAGAATTCATACAGTTTTTTTTTTAATTTATTTCTTTTATTTATTTATTTTTGGATGCATTGGGTCTTCATTGATGCATGCGGGCTTTCTCTAGTTGCGGCAAGCGAGGGCTGCTCTTCCTTGTGGTGTGCAGGATTCTCATTGCGGTGGCTTCTCTTGTTGCGGAGCACGGGCTCTAGGTGCGCGGGCTTCAATAGTTGTGGCACATGGGCTCAGCAGTTGTGGCTTGCAGGCTCTAGAGAGCAGGCTCAGTAGTTGTGGTGCACGGGCTTCATTGCTCCGCGGCACGTGGGATCTTCCCAGACCAGGACTCGAATCCATGTCCCCTGCATTGACAGGTGGATTCTTAATCACTGTGCCACCAGGGAAGCCCCATACAGTTTTGATTCCCTTTAAGTACAGCTTTTGGTCTTTGTGGGTATAAAAACCATCACATCTCTTACTATATTCTAAAATTTTAAACTAGAAAAAAATATTTGTGTCCCAAATTTAATTTTTTTGATAGAAAACGCTTCTTCCAACAGAGTTCCAAACTCAAGTTAATTATATGACATAGGGAATGAGTGATCTCCATCTTCTCTAGGCTTCTAATCAGTTGCAAAATAGGAGTTTTGGTTAAAGCTCTTCCCTGCCATGAAAAAAACAAAGAGCAATTAATTGAAAAAAATCCAGAATGTACTGAAATGCCCTTTTGTTGTAATATATCATCAAGCTATAGTCCTAAAATCACCAATACCTTCTTTCTTTGCAGGAAAGCTGTCCTGTGCTTTGCTAAGTTAAAAAAAAAGAATCCAATCTACAGAGACTATGTAATACTTTTACTGAATCCTAAATCAAGTCCATTAATATTTTCTTGAGCTACTGGTAGATGAAAACTCCAGACTATGTGAAAACTGAAAATGTTGTATGGATTATGTACCTTACATTTTTTCAATGCCATCTTCCCACTATGAACAACCCCCTTATAGTGTCTGTGTGAACATTCTTTTGTTTCACTGGATCTTCTTGTTTAAATCTTCTTTGTTACATGAATTTTTTAATATATATTTTAATGCCAAACAGTTTACCAGAAGAAAGTGAAACATGCAGTCCATCTGTCTGTCCCTAATTAGGCTCTCCTGGATCCTCTCTTTGGATTTCTTAGCCTAGATGAGATGCATTTGTAATTCATGGAATGCAGATGGCTCTGAGGGGCTTATAAAAGGGTCTTAGGAAAGATAAAAAACATCAGTCATGTTCTTTCTATTGGATACCACGGAAGTGGAGCCATAGGCCATCTGCTGGCTAGAGATGCAGAGATTAGCAGGTATCCTGGTCTAAAGGGCAGAGTCCCAGTAATATTGCTCTGATAGCATTCAAGCAAGGTTGGCAGCAACTCCCATGGGCTAAGTCAGATGTTTAAAGGAGTCTCTACCATGCAAATGGAATTAGAAAAGCATCTTCTTTAGTTTCCTTTGATGTCAATTTGTCCCTTCCTATCAGAGGAACCATGCGTGAGGGGCTGCCTATCAGAGAAAGGGGATTTGGAGCAAAGGGGCAGAGGCTCCAATCAGAACCACATGTGTTATCCTGACCCTTTACCAGTTTCTTCTATAAGCAGGCATGAATTGCTCTGGTTTTTCTCTTCTAAAAACCTGGTGCCATCATCTGGCCTGGGTGAGACCCATCCATGAGGAAGCACCTTTGTGAGGGCAGCTGTAGGACCAAATATCAAAGCCAAATTATAATCCCACCCACTACACTCAAGTAACATCTATAAATGTTCTCTTTACAAGATTATTGTATTTTTGTAACCTAAGTCTGGTTATGGATCCTGAGGAACAAGGGAAAAAAAACTACAGACATTTGCCCAAAATGCATGCTGAAAAAAGTAATGGAAAAAGGTAGATTGAAAAGTAAGATGAACCTGCTGTATAGCACAGAGAACTCTACTTCACTTCGCTGTATAGCAGAAACTAACATAACATAACTAACATAACAACTATAGCCCCCCCAAAAAATTTTTTTAAAAGAGAAGATGAACTTAATAAAAGCAAGAGACACACTTTAATGAGATTTGTCTCATTCAAAGCATACTTAAAAGTATCTACAGAGATGGAAAAGGAAGTATATGTTAAAATATGTGAGGACTTATGGCTACTCAAACGGGTGGCATCTATATTAATAAGAAAATATGACAGAGCCAGGAAGCTCTAGGCCAGAACAGAGTGTCTTTGTTTTCAATCTTCTCCGGCATTTGCCATCATCGTGATCTTGAGTAAGTCCCTCCATCTTTTTGAGGTTCCCTTTCCTCGTTCATAAAACTTAAATAAGAAACATTCAACTTATAAAGGTATTAGGAGGAATAAATGAGGTAATCTGTGTGGATGTGTATGAACTGAAAAGAACTCAACAAACATTGGTTACCAACAAAACCCATGTCACAGGGACAGGAATTAAGTATTCATGCTTGTGGCACTAACTCTAAGGCAAACTTAAGAATCTGGGTAGGGGCCCTCTCTCAAACACTTACATTTGATGTTCTCTCACAAAAGCTGCAAACTCAGGATCCCTGGAATACAGTTCCAAAATTCTCATTCTTTCTTGAATTTCCTTTAAAAAAAAAAAAAAAGAAGAAGAAAAGGAAAAGAAAGTTTTTCTACATTGCATTAGAAAAACTTTAACAGCTTTTTAAAAAAGAAGTCTAATTTTTATAAGAGATTGTGGCTTTCTGAACTATCCAGGGGTGAGCTATAGAAAACAATGGCTTTTTCGGAAAAATGGAAGGTGTGGCTACTACATGAACTGCTCTGAATAACCCAGACATATATTTCTAAGGAGGTGGGGGGTGGAGGGAGAGAGCATTTGCTATTAATGATAAAGGACCCACTGGGTGGGAAATAAGGTACAGCGCAGAACTGTATACCTTCTACATATCACATCGACTGGGAGATAGCATGAGGTAAAAAACTAATCATGAAATAATTTTCAACCTTTTTTGCAACCTACTGTACACACATGAAAACACACACACACACACACACACACACACACACAGCAGAGCAGCAACAGAAAAACCAAGTTTCCTACCTCTCTGGAAAGCTCACTGTTCTCATACATTTGTCTGATTTCTTCCCTGCTCAGACCAGCAATCATCTCTCTGCCTGTGGAGCTGTAGAAGGGCCGCGGAGGGTAGGGTCCTTCATACTGCTCGAGATCAGCGCCGTGACTTTCAAACACGGGGTTGTGCTTTACAGCTCTTTCCATAGATGAGAGGCTGTCAGACTGCCTACTGGAGCCACAAAATGAAAAGTATGATTGAATCAGGCTCTTCTTTGGATGCTTAACTACTTGGAAGACTATTTACCTGGAGCAAGATTTCTGTTGAGGAAGAAAAAGAGGCTAACTGGATACAAATGGGGGACGAGAGAGGTGACTGCGAAAAATATCCAGATCAATCTCAAAAATTATTTACCACGTGTTATCATTATTATCTCAACTATCTGGTAAGTGCCTGTGGAACTGTTCCATGTCTCCTTCATCTTTATTTGCCCCACAGTGCCTGGCACCCAATAAATGCTGATGGGGAAATATGTCTGCCAATAGTATTTCATTAAATGAATACAGCTCCATTATTCCCAGGGTAGACAAATCAAAATCAGTGTGTAACCACACAAAAAATCTACTAGAAATAAAAATACAGGGGAGAATGGGCTTCAATTAAATTCAATTCAGGTCTACAAATATGTGCTGAGCATTGATTATATGCCCAGGAACATTCTAGATGCTGATGATACAAAGAATTGTTGGAATCTCTCCAGAATGAGACTGCAGTCTACTGCAAAGTCAGACCCAATAAAAAGTATAAGAACAATATGGAATTATGTCCCGGGTGCTCTAGGAACCTAGGAGAGGTGCCTCCTGGGCCTAAGCCAGAGGATGAGGGGAGGTAACCTAGACCTGAAGCAGACCTGGAAGCACAGAAGCAAAGTACAGCCCTGGATTGTGATCATATTACAACCCAAAAGGTCCTTGGATCGCTAGTCTAGCAAGTAGAACCAGTTTTATTTCCTTTGTTAATGAAGCTATGCTTAACTAAAAAGAGAACCAGATTCCATTTCTTGTCAGATTCTTATCTAGATTTAATGTCTGGCTAATTACCACTGGAATGAGCCAAAGGGGAACGAACTAACAGATCTGGTCCTCACATAGGGCCTCCCCTCATCCCTATCACCCTTCCAACCCCTCCCCTACCGTGACCTTCAGTGTGCAGTGAGATTCATGCATGCCTCCCTGACCGTGCTAATGTTCATTCAACTAGCTAGAAAGTTTCCCACCCACTCCCTGCAGCAAACATCTACTTTTTGGTCCAGCTAAATACCATAGCCATCATTAAAACTTCTAAGATGTCCTCCCCTAGGCAAAACAAATTCATTCTTCATCTAGGCACCCTAGCAGCTTGTTCAAACTGTTGCTTATGTTTGTTTCCAATCTGACACACTTTGAGGACAGGGACCCTGTCTTTATTCAACTTTATAGCCCTCTCCCCTCCACGCTGATCCTTTCCAGTATTTGGCACACAGGAAGTACAAAATGAATGAATAAAAGGAATATTTTAGTCCATCAGAGAGCAATTGTCCTTACTTACCTGAAGGGTCTCTCTCTTTCTCTCCTAACATATTGAGCTTGAAGAGTCCTGATGAGGAAGAAGACGAAAGCAGCAGAAATGAGGACAAGTCCAACCATGGAGGCGATGGTGATGCCTATCACCAAGGGCTCGGACACAAACTCCTCACAGTGCTCACCTCGATACCACCAGTTCTCACCCACCCGGCACCTGGAACGAGAAGTGGCCAAGCCCCAAAATGGAATCACTCTGCTGAAAGTACCAAGTAACAGCAGAACCTACAGTGGGACTGGGAACAGACAGAGAAATAAATGCTGACCACATGAAGCTTCAGTAAAGAGGTAAATATACAGGTTAAATGGTAAGATTTAAGGCTATGCATGAGACCTGGCACAGACCCAGGAAGTCCTCAATGACTACTTGTAAAGACTGATTAAAAGACTGACTAGACTTAAAGAAAGTCAACTTCCTTATTTATGGATAATGAAAAACAGGCCCGGGAAGGAAAAGGACTGGTGTTGGATCACACAATTAGTCAGCAACAGAGCTGGTATAGAACCCAGGTTCCTAGACTCCTCACGTCCTTTCATCACACTGCAGAGATCCTCCAAACCCCAAGGCCACCCACTTGTGCAAAAATATCTTCAATTCCCAGAGCAGCAATCACTGCTTTTCAAAATCATATTCATTTTTCTGGAAATCAAGAGACTATTTTTCCTTTTAGTTTTCTAGCTAAACTTTACCCATAGAAAAGTGTGAATCATTTCCACCTATTTCTTCTCTTTTTGGCATCTATACCAACATTTGCCCTTTTTGAAATTCACAAATGGTCCTCTTATTGATGTTTCCCCAGCTTATTTGCAGCATTCTCTCCTTTCACACCATGTGACTTTGGTTGCATGTGGTTGGGAGGTTGGTTTGCTCTGCTCTTTTTAAGGGGAGTGACCAGGGAAGGCTACCTGCATCTGCTCGTTTGCCTGCTGCATTTTCTTTGGTTCTACCTTTAAAAAATAGATCTTAGATACTTAAAATATATTTGTCACAATTTTAAATACTTGCTTTTCTTTATTTTTGAATATTCAGTAGGACCAAGAGCAGCCCAAAGCTGTTAAGGACATAATTCAAATAGAACAATAAAACTCCTCTGTTTCAGATACAGTGTAAAGTGTCGATCATATGCCTAAACCTAATTTGATCACCAATTGCCTTGTTATCACCACTAAGAACCATAACACAAAAATCCCCAACTCCTCTAAGTACTCTCTGTAGGACACTAGGCAATGTTTTTCTTACAGCTCCCTAAGAGCATAAGATAAAATAACCCATTGAACTGTGTATAATTCAGGCCTATGAACTGACTCAGTCCTCACAGGAGGACTACATGGCACCCATCTATTTCCTAGATATAACTTCTATAATAAATATTGTTGTGATCGTCCTAACATCATAGGTGCAGATCTCTTTTCTTCAGAGGAAGTATTTCTAATCTTGTGAAGCCAAAATCTCTAACTATAGCATACCTACAAATGGCCCCATGCCCAGGCATGATGTCACACTTTCCATCATTCAAGCAGAAGTCGGGCTGTAGGTCACAGAGACTCTGACAGGGCAGTTCTTCCACACTCAGGTACCCAGGGTAGCATCTGCACTCTGCTTCTCCACTCCAGGTGTTGACCAAACACTCGGAAAATTCATTGCATGCCTGAAACTTGCAAGGGTTGGCTTGATCACCTAAAACATCAAGCAAACCAGAAAACGATACAAGGAAAGGCAAAACACAGGAATTGGGGTACATGAAACCCCTCCACTAAGGCTCCCCCATCCAAAGTACCGTGAACATCCAATCCCCTTCCTGAATCACTGAAATACAACACCACCATCCACACCACAAAAAATTTCTGATTCATCCTTGATTGATGAGCTTTTGTCAAATTTCTCTGAAACTCAGAGCCAAACCATAAAACCCAATGACCTGGTGAGCCTCTACCTGTTTTACGTAGGAAGCATGTAGAAGCTTTAAAATCCATGTAATTGTAGATCTAAATTAAACAGTTTTCATGTACCATTCATTTCCACCAACCCTATCCTTCTGTCATCCTCCTCCATGCTGCACATGATGCTACATGCCCCACTCCCAGACCACCCCACCGAGAACATGAATGGAGAGACAGTATCCAGAGAAGAACTGGTGGAAGCCTCAAGGATGGGTATAGCCCAATAAGAGCAGCCTAAGAACACTGGAGATTAGCAAAAGCTAATGTCAGAAAAACAAATCAGCCCTGCACCTCTTCATCAGGCCACCCCCAACAGTATTTTAGCTTCAGTAATTTCATTTTTCATTGATGGGATGAGAGAAAGTGACATTTTTTTAAATTAATTAAGACACAAACCAGTCAAAAATGATAAAAGACATTGACCATGGATGGGCCTTCCATCCTACCATGGTTCCACTGTATGTTCTTCACTGGTGAATGACAATCTCTGAATTGCA
Organism: Mesoplodon densirostris; assembly: GCF_025265405.1. Lineage (NCBI taxonomy): Eukaryota > Metazoa > Chordata > Mammalia > Artiodactyla > Ziphiidae > Mesoplodon > Mesoplodon densirostris. The sequence continues at coordinate 49,353,990 of NC_082665.1, forward strand.
AATGGTGACAAAGATACCACAAATAGAGGAAATAACTGTAAATGAGCCATAAAATCATCTGTATGAAAAAGCACAAGAATTAGCCAGAAGACAAAGGGGAGGTTAAAAAACAAAGAGCATAGTCTCTTAGTTTCCAGATAAATTAATATTGCTCTCAGAGTCAATGATTTCCTTGCTACTGTGAAAATTAAAGACATTTTGCACAAATCTGTGGCCTTGCAGTTTGTAGGATCTCTGCAGCTGATCTTTCTTAGCCCTATGTGAGAATGGGGAGAGATACTGGGTTGAATAGTATCCCCCCAAAATTCATGTCCACCCGGAACCTCAGAATATGACTTTCTTCGGAAATAGGGTCTTTGTAAATGTAATCAAGTTAAGATGAGGTCATACTGGATTAGGTTACTGCTAGTCCAATACCTGGTGTCCTTATAAGAAGAGGGAAATCTGGACACAGAGACACAGACACACAGTGAAGAAGGCCGTATAAAGACAGAAGCAGAGATTGGAGTGATGCATCTATAAGCCAAGGAGTGTCAAGGGTTGCTGGTGAACACCAGAAGCTAGGAAGAGGCAAGATAGGATTCTTTCCTAGAGCTTTCAGAGGGAACACGTCTCTGCCAACACTTTGATTTGGATTTCTAGCCTCCAGAACTATGAGAGAATAAATTTCTGTTGTTAGAAGCCACCCAGTTTGTGGTCCTTTGTTACAGCAGCCCTAGGAAACTAATACAAGAGACCAATAATAAGATGCTCATATAACAAGAAGAGCACACAAATGTGCTGACAGATGGCAGTTTCTACAAGGGAACTACACAGCAGGATTCGACTGTGTAGTTCCTAAGTCTTCACATCCTTACCCTGGTATTCATTCTGTGACTTTTTAATCAGAAAATAATCTAATCCTGGCCCAGCAGTGAGGTATAGAAGTGTATATAGGGGGTGGGAAGGATGATATTGCACAGTCCCCCTTTGTTGATGGAAATTCAAGAATTTCTGAGACACTACATGTTAAAACAAATTAAGCAAGAGACAAGTCAATCTTATCTTTAGCCAACCTTCAGATAAAATAATAGTTTAATCTGAAGGCTTTTAACTAAAAATATACAAGAAATATGAAAATTCTATTAAAAATTCTAAAACTTTGTGACCATTCCATGGGTGTGGGTGAGCGTCTAGGGAAAGGAAAAACAGAATCCATAAGAGGAAAAAGATACATGTTGCTCCCTTTTGATTCCAGATCAAGGAGAGAGGCCAAGACCAATATTTTAATCATGTGAATAAAAGACTGGAGTTTTAAAGTCGATTTAAAGTTTTAATGTCTTTTGTGCAGGTTAAAGGTGGAGGCCCAGAATAGATAGCTCTTTGTTTGGAAGAGTACTTTAATGACTTTATGGGAAAACAAAGGTAGACTTGGAGCTAATCTTGGGATGGGAGACAGGGATCTAAACTGTAGAATGAATTACACTCTGGTTTTCCAGGGACAGGCTAAGAGAAGGATTGATGGGTCCCGGAGAATGAGAGTAGAGGAAATGTGAAGAAGGTCTGGAAATACAGCCAGAGTGGCCAGAGTAACATGGTAGCTGACTTAGTCCTGGAGAAAAAGCTGGCCATTAAAAGACACCTTTGAAAGGGTGGCTGAGAAATTTTTGGATATTTACGCCTAACAGTAATATTTTTAACCCATCTCCTGTGCTACAATAAAAATTCCTCCATCACCCTCATATCATCAACAAATATCTGATGGAATCAACTGCCTTGTGTTAGAGGTACTTTGGGAAAGTAAAAACATGGGACCATGATCTGTGTTGGATTAACATAAAGAACAACCACAAGGGTCAAGACAAATGTGAGACTGGAAATCCAGCAGAAGGAAATCAGAGCTGGAGATGATTAAGAGACAGTTAAGTTCCCTGATAATTCCTAGAGATATTAGGGGTTGAGGGCCATGGATGCAGGTTTAACACAGCACACGGGAGGGACTAATGCAAATTCATTTGAATATTAAGGAAAAAGGTGACCCTATAAACCTGGATGATTTGGCATACAGCTGACATGTGAGTTACATACAAAACTGAGGTAAATGCACTTATTTATGTACTTCCCTTTAAAAAGAAGTGGGTAGACTTTTGCAAAAGTTTTATAATCATCATTGCTTGCATTTGTATGGCTAGTCAAATGTTTTTATACATGCTATTTGTTTAATCCTTTGAATAGCCCCATGAAATACATAGGCCAGGTAACATTATCCCCATTTGCTATATGAGGGAGTAAGGCTCAGAGATAAAACAGCTCATCTAGGATCACACAAATGATAAATGGCAGAGCAGAGGCAAGGAACCAGGCCTTCCAAATTACAATTAATTGCTTCTTCCACTACACCACATGGCAAAGAATGTGCAAATGTCCTTAAAGAACTCAAGTGGCAAGAGATTTGGCTATAGGGGGATTAGCTAAATCATTTTCCTCACTTTCAGTGAATAACAGTCCTTCAAGGATTTCAAAGGAAGGAATGTTTGCTTCTTTCCCGGTTAAAGAATAGGGCTGACTTCCAAACCAGTTTGAGAGTGAAAAGCACTGGAGAAATACAAACCCAGACATTCCACCTTACTCCTACTCAAAATCACTGTCCTCCGGTATATAGAAGGTAAAAAAGAACAAAGGTTTGAGGATCCAGCAGTACCCTCTGCATCCAAGTCTTCCAAACAAGAACAATGGTTCATTTCACTCATTCACAGTATTTTTGAGTACCTTCTACATGCAAGACACTGTGCGAGGTTTTGGCTACCAAGTGGTTAATAAAACAGACAAAGTCTCAGTCCTTGTGGATAGTTCAACTGGGCAAAATAGCTATTTAGCAAGTATGTGCATAGGTTACCATGACTACAATAGTTATAAACTCTACAGAGGGAAAAGAACCAACCTAGATTATGGGTGAATCAGTGAAAGTCCTGAGGAAGAGTCATTTGAACTGAGGCATAAAGGGTAAGCAGAAGTCAGCCAAGAGGGGAAAGAGATTCAGGCAAAGAAGACAGTATGCGCAAAAGGCTTCAAGTCAAGAAAAGTTTTGGAAATCTAAGGAACCCAAAATGAGCTAGTTTGACTAGAACATAGTGAGGAAAGAAGTTAGTTTCATTGGACGATACTGGGGAAGAAGATAGGGACCAGGCCTGTGGCTACTGAACCAGGCAGCCATTGAAAGTATTTCAAGCAGAAAAGTGAAATAATCTGATTATTTAGAAAGAGCACTCTGGCTACTGTCTGGAGAATGAATGGGAGAGTATGGGAGTGAGAGAAAAAGAGAGGTAGTGGAGAAACTGGTCCAAATGAGAGATGATGATGGCTTGGCCTAAAGTAGGGGAAGTGAAGACAGAGAAAAACACATAGATATATATATACACATATATTTAGAATTCAGAATCAATGTAAGTTTGGTGAGTGACTGAAAAGTTAGGGGTGATGGAAACTGAGATATCAGAATGACTTTCCAGGTTTCTGGCTTCAGTAGCTGAGTGGATACAACTTGCATTTATCAAGATAGTAAAGCTGAGAAAGGTAGATTTAGTTGGAAGTTACGGAGATATGGAAAACAAGGGCTCAGTCTTAGCCTAAGGGCTTAGTCTAAGCTTGATATACATAGAATATATCCAAGTTGAGATAATCAAGTACATAGTTACATATTGATTCTGGAGCTCAGAATATAAGTCTGATCTGCATATAAAAATGTGGAGAGTTATTGACATTTATATTAGGTTTACAATAATGGAAATTGATGAAACAACGTAGGAAAAGAACATAGAAGGCAAGAAAGGCCAAAGTTATTGGGCTTGGCAGCATAGAGATGTAATAAGAACAGATCCATGGATAAGTAAAATAGAGAGCCAGATACAGCAGGTGGAAAAGGAAATGGGAGGTAAACATGTAAAGACAAGTGTGGACAATCCTTTTGAAAAGAGAATGATATTGACATCCTTGGAAGAGATATTTTACTAATTATCAGGATGTGGAAAATTTGTCAGACATAGTACTCTTTTACCTATAAGTATTGAATTCATCTTGGCTCAGTGTAGAAGAAAATACACAAGAATAATAACTAGGTTCCACTAAGAAACCACCATAGTATTTAATATCATTACCTGATTCCACATCGAGGGAGTATTTATCAATAGCCAAGTTCATGGTTTGGTAAGCAGTGGTGCAAAAGTCTTCCAGAATCACGTATACAGCATTGGTGACATTAGGAGGGACAGACTTGGCGAACTTCATTCGGCTGTTCACCACAATACTGCCATTTCTGAAGTTCAGGATTTCTAAATTCTGGAACCCAGTGAGATTTGACTGGAGATAGGGAACCAGCTACAATACACAAAAATTGGTCAGTTTATTGACAAAGTTTTGCATTTTGATCAATACATACTGAAAACAAAGATGAACCCCTCCACTTTTCCAAATTCTATTCTATTTACGTTATTTAAACTGTTCATCAACAGAAGTATGAATTGTGAATTATTTGTGAGTCATGAGGTTTCAGTGTTATTTAGGAACCCCATGGAACTCACAGACAGTTTAAGACATCAGAGAGTTTATTCTCTCTGTTTCACTAAAGGATCGTGACAGTGATCTAATTATCTAATTACAGGTACCCACAAAGCACTGGTCTCACAATAAAATGTGAATATAAATCTTAAACTTGTATCAGTCCCAGAAATTATAGAATACAATATCCAGTATCTAAGTTACAATATCCAAGAATACAATATCCAAGTGTGGCTCATACCATTTTGTGTTTTCTTGTATCCACCTGTCTCATTATTTTCCTATGAACCCTAGGCCATTACAGTATTTGTAGATGATAGGAAATGAAAATCCATAGCAGACCACACTTTTCTTGGCTCAGATCTTATGCTCTGGGGGGAAAGAGGGGTGGTTCATAAACAATTATTCACTAATGCCTGTATTTCATTTCTTATGCTTACCAGTTCTAAGAATCTTTGCTCCAGGGCTTTATACTCCAGAGAGTTTTTATTAAACAGATCTTCTGAAAACATCATGTTAGTCACTCTGAGGCTGAAGAAAACCACCAAAGCTCCTGCGGCTTGGGTATGACTCAAGTCATCACTTTTTGTTGGCTGAGCCACAATAGCCATCTCTGTGGAATGAATACTTGTAGACATTTCCACATAACCACCAACCTTGCCATTTTCCTCTGGGATTAGCTCAGGATGATAGTAATCTGTGCCTATCTGGTCCAATTCTAATGAAATATCCTGTACGCCCATAACGACTTCATCTTCCAGCAGGGTGGAACTTGTGGTTGAAGGCAATTTGGTAGACTGTGTCATGGAAGCCTTCAACCAGAGCTTGTCAGTACTCTGTGGTGTACTTGCCAATGTGTCTCTCGGCAGTTTCCCTAGGGAAGAAGTTCTTACCCAAACTACATCTGATTCTGGCAATATGGTCCACAAAGTTTGCACATCTGGCTTCACTACTGCAATCTTGCTGTCAAACCATTCACGGCTGGATGATTCTGTAGTTTGCTCCATATCCTCCTTTAGAAAGGGTTCTTCTTGAACTGGTTTATCAGTAGAAGCAGAGATTGCTGCAGATGTCAGTAGAGGAGGTGATTTGGTAATTGAATAATAGTCAGTGTCAGGTACTTCTGATGTGTGCTTGGATAGAACTGGAGATGCAGATTGAGTTGTGGTCTCTGCAAAGATGGACACAGTAGGTCCACCAAGGGTCTCATCCTCTGCAAAGTTTCTGGATCTATCAAAATGCCCATATGTTGAATGCTCAGTCCTTTGATCTATGGAATCTATTCTGTCATCTATAACTAGTTTCTCATCTATATCCTCAGTTGGCAAAAGTAAATCCTCTGAATCCTCAACTTCAAGCCATGACTTGGACAGTGGTTCAGTGTTCTTCTCTAATGAAGTCTTGCTCCATGGCCAACTAATCAGACCTACCTTTTGCCCAGACCCTGAACCTAAACCACTCTCAAATATGAACTCTTTCTCCATAGATGTGTCTGGCATCCAAGTGTTCACTTCTAATTGGCCTTTGACTTTGGAGGCCAAAGAGTCCATGCCAAAAGGTGTAGTTACTTCTTTAGCAAGAATGTCGAATGTGACCGAGGAGACTGGATATGGTGAGGATGTCAGAGACACCCCAGAGTCTTCCATGGATGGTATTATTTCTTTTGGCACAGGACGACTAAATGGGCTTGAAGGCAGTGGATCAATAGAAAGAAAATCTTCTGACCCTTTAACTTTAGTTAATCCTAAAAATAGAGTTTTCCATTAATTAATCTATATAGATGCCAAAATATATTCCCAGTCCTCCTAATAAAACCAGCTACCCATTTTTCCCCATTAGATTACTACAGACAGTTGCTGACTTTTACTTTGCCAAATCCAGCAAACAACAAGAAGATATGATTATGTTTTTGTGATATGGTACAGTCACTCATGATTATAACCCCCTTAACTGAGGATAACAAGACAACAGGTACTGAAAAAATTCATCTTCAAACACGTACTTTTTTTTACTCCCTGAAAATAAAGAACTGCTGGTAGCCATACTGACAACAAAGAGTGAATCTAGTAAAAACTTAGGAAGAAAATTCCCTAGGAAAATCCCCAAGGAATTCCCATCTCCTTGTTATGTTTATTTTTTTTATTTTTGGCCTCGCCATGCAGCTTGTGGGATCTCAGTTCCCCGACCAGGGACTGAACTCGGGCCACAGCAGTGGAAGTGCTGAGTCATAACCACTAGGCCACCAGGGAACTCCCCCTTGTTATATTTATTATCCATCAGCCTTCAGGTTCACCCAATGTTCAAAATCCTAGACTCATTACTTATATCTTTGTTCATCTTCCTCTTTCACATATACTCCATCCCTGAGTCACATCCCACAACAGCTAAATCAGCTTCTTGACTTTCATTTCTTTTCTTTTTTTTGTTTTTGCAGTACACGGGACTCTCACTGTTGTGGCCTCTCCCATTGCGGAGCACAGGCTCCGGACACACAGGCTCAGCGGCCATGGCTCACGGGCCCAGCCGCTCCGCGGCATGTGGGATCTTCCCCAACCGGGGCACGAACCCATGTCCCCTACATCGGCAGGCGGACTCTCAACCACTGCGCCACCAGGGAAGCCCTTGACTTTCATTTCTTAATCTCTGCTGTAGCTGCCCTAGTTCAGGTTTTCCCCTTCTCAAGTCTGATGAAAGCTAAAAATCTCTACTGGCCCCCAATTAATTCTATTTAAAGATACTGGAATAATCTTCTTTGAGGCTGTTTGTTTACCACTCAAATATTCAAGTAAGTAGAGTAGTTCTTAAATAGTAATATAATTAAATTATAAATTCTTTAACAGGACCTTCAAAATATCTATTAGGTGATCCCATCCCAGTCCACAAGTTCATTTCTAATTATTTACCTATTTGGACTCTCCCTTCCAACCAATTAAAGCTGATTGTTCCCTTTCTCACGCAACTTTCCCAAGACATTTCCTCCTAATGAATGCTGCCATGCTTTTCTCCTAACCCTAGTCTCTCACTCTCTTCAAAACCTTTGTCATCTGATACAAAAAGAAGTACAAAAAGTCATTAGAATTCCTTACCATCTTCTAAGGAGTGAGACCCAGAAGTCCTTTCTTCAGAAGCCACAGGCAAGCCAGTCTGAAGCACTGCTGGGGTGACAGAATGAAGAGTCAAGCTGCTAACCTCTAAAACCTCTGGGGGAGAACTGAGGCTCACCTTCGAGGGAAAGGCTAATTTGGGTGCAGACACTAAATCACCCAAAGGGCTTTCTGACCAGAGTTCCCTGCCAGTGGTTGAAGGAGGACCAGAGCTGAAATCAAGTGGTGAAATACTGCTCATGGTGAATTCATCTGCTGAGGGCCATTCAGCTTGAGGGGTATTATCCTGGAGGGGCAAAAAGAGGCTAAATCATATCATAGATAAAAGAAACACATAAAAATAATTTCAAATACCATCTATCTATCTACATTCCTGGATTTTCTAGGGACAAAAAGGCAATGTAATATTGGGGGAGGGAAGGGGAGTATAGGCTCTAGAATCAAACAGATCCATAATTAAATCCTAATTCAACCACCTACTGGTTGGAAAATCTAGAGAAAAATCATGTATCGCTTGAATCTCACCTGGAAAGTGGGAATAGATGAGATAATATATTTAAAAGATCCCAAACAAAGTGAGTTTGTGAGAGAAAATATTGTTTGCCTTGCTTTAGATGGCTCCTTTCCCTCTGTCTTATTAGCTTAAATACTTTAAATACATAGATGTTACTAATACCTGTAATTTGTTGTCAAAGACCTAAGCACGTTGCCCACAGAAGAAAGAACAATCAGTAATTTTATTCATCATTCTGAAAGGTATTAAATTAAGGTCTTTTATTTTGATAAGAAATTAAACACAGCAAAATGTGGTCTCTTACCTCGAGCAAATAGGAACATCTGTGAATTGGTATCACACTTACAAAATAAAATTTTCTCTTTCCAGTGACTTTTTACTAACGTAGTACTAATCGTATCTTAAAGTTTAGCTTCAGGAATAGAAAAGTAGACACAAACACAACCATTGAACATAGTAATTATTTAATCCTGTGAAGGTTAGTCCATGTAAAAAAGTTTAATGATGTTAATAGGTAAAACAGCCATAACACTGGATAGGAGTTTATATATTCCAACCTATGCTGAATAACAAAAAATAAGAAGTGTCATATGCATAGAAGGAATTCACAAAATATTTCCTAGATAAAAAATGAAAAAGGAAAATAGAAAAAATCAATCATTCTCTACTCTAAATAGCATTAAAATCACATGCAAGGACTTCTCTGGTGGCGCAGTGGTTAAGAACGCACCTGCCAATGCAGGCGACACAGGTTCGAGCCCTGGTCCGGGAAGATCCCACATGCCACGGAGCAACTAAGCCCGTGCGCCACAACTACTGAGCCTGCGCTCTATAGCCCGCGAACCACAACTACTGAGCCCACGTGCTGCAACTACTGAAGCCCATGCGCCTAGAGCCTGTGCTCTGCAACAACAGAAGCCACCACAATGAGAAGCCCACGCCGCAACGAAGAGTAGCCCCCGCTCGCCGCAACTAGAGAAAGCCCACGTACAGCAATGAAGACCCAACGCAGCCAAAAAAAAAAAAAAAAAAAGAGTAAATAAATAAATTTTTTAAAAAAATCACATGTAAGCTTTTTAAAGACACCAATGCCCACGCCCCACACCTCAGAGATTCTAACTTAACTGGTCTGAGGGTAGGACCTAGACATGGTACTTTTAAAAGCTCCTCAGTAGAGGATGCAGCTTGATCATGTGTTGGTTGTATTATTCCAGCCTGGGTTTCTAAAATACTTCTTTAGTTGTTAAATCATTATATTTCTCATCAACTGGAACCTTTAAGAAATTCTCCACAAGCATAAACCTGCCTGAAGACTAGAATTCATGGAATAGTTATAAACAAAATGAAGCCCATGAAAACTAAGAAACTCTGAATAGAATCCTCTCCCTGCTCTTCCAGGAGATTCCTGCCAAGGGTAGTGAATTTTCACTGGCATATACTCTCAAGCCTAATGAGATTTTTAAACAAAAGCACACAATTTTAAGGTGGCTACCTACACTTCAGTCCACGGCCAGGAACTAAACAACCTACTAGCCTACGGAGGGACTCAACCCACTGTCATGACCTAATTAGTCTTTTATGCTTTGCCTACACACTTCCCCTTGTCTCTCCATCAAGGGTCCATGTGAGGAAGCCTTAGACAGCACACTCTCCCAGTCACAACGGAGGGAACATGAGGCAAGAAATCACTGAGCATGACCCAATTTATCCCCTCTTCTAGTGACAAATGCATAGTAGACCACTGCATATATATGGAGATACTCTCAGTTTCATCTACTATTTTTAAACTAAAAGCACTAAGTCAAGTAACTAATTTTCTTTTGTGGAACTCAGTGACACCAACACTTCCTACCTTGTTCATGCTCTTTTAATTAGGTCCTATTTTAAGTGGGCCATCCTGCTGGCTATTTTCATCTGCCACCACCCTAGCTCTTTCTCTTCCCTGATAATTTCATCACCCTGCTCCCTTACCAGCTGTCTTCTGTCTGAGTTTACACTTTTAGAAGCAGAAGATCAAAGGACAGGAAGAGTGAGAGGTTCGGGTATTTCTTCCCAGTTCCCTCCAAGCCTCAATACTGCGGACGTAGCTGCGTCCCTCTACCATTGCAACTTCAGCTCTCACTGGGCTCTGGTAACTGCATTTCCTCCCCTTGCCCTATAATCCAATGGATGGGAATGGCTTCTCTCTGTTATTAGTCTCATCATACTTCAAGATCCCTTTTTCACTCCCTTAACCCCTTAACAGAACAGGTGGTTCTGTTACTATTGAAACCCTGGCCGTGCCATGTTTTGTAGTGCAATGTATTTTTAAAATCCATAAAAGTTTGAATCACTTCTGTCAAAAGATGATTACATAATTTGTAATGAAATACAAATAGCCAGAAAAGAATAATGAGAATCAATTAAAGTAACAACATGAACCAAAAATGGTATCATTCTGCTAAATTTGATTAGAAATAAAGAATCTAGAAAGTTAAGAGGGAAGTGATGAAAAGTGGATGGCACAATACTAGTGAATATTTTTGCCAGTGTGACTTTGATCAAAAAATGGAATAGAGGAAGACATATCTGAGCATTAGACTGGAGTCTGTGACCGGAGTCTGAGGAAATGAAATATATAGAGAAAGTAGAGAAAGGCAAGATATACGTCAAAGAAAGAGGAAGACCATCCTCAAAAGACTGGATGTAACTTCAAATCATCTATTAAAAAAAAAGAGAACCATTTCAGGATAAGAAATTACCTCTTGGGAATTATCTCGTCAGAAGTGAACATGAGGATATCAAGACTTGATTCATGAGTAAGGCCAAAAAGATGATCTAATCAGGGGAAAGATTTCTGGCATTTTTCTAGTAAATTTTAATATTTTAAGAGTACATCATCACAAGGAACGAACTTAACCTTATATAACTCTATGTAGTGAAGGCAGCTTGCAATCACTGACCTGCATACACAGTGCTCCTATATAACCCAGCACCAAATAGACACACAAAGTTGCCTTATATTTCTGACTAGAGGGTCTAAAACTTTCTGGGTCCTCAAGAATGGGCCAGAGTGATGTCAGCTGAGTAAGACATCTCCCACTCGTATTCCCCCTTCAACAGTAACAATTTGGCATCCTCCATGGACAAAAGTGCCTTTGTGGGAGCTGTGGGATCCAGCATCATACACCAAGGGACCCAGAAGGAGTCTAGCCCACTCATGCACTAGGTAAGAAGCATACAGACCTCAGTCCTGGCTGTGGACCCTGAGGTGGCCCGTGAACTGGCTCCAGCCCCTCTTGGACACAGTCTGGGAGCCCCTGGAGAACAATGACTTAGACAGTCACCCATGAATGACACAGCCTTTGTGGAAGTCAAGGAGTCCAACAGAGAATCTCCAAACACACCATTTGAGCAAAAAAGTCCAACTTTAGACACACTGGCGAGTGTAAGAGGAACAGTTTCCCTTTACCCACCTCATCCTTCCCTAAGGCAGCACAGCTCAGGGCCAAGAGAAACCCTCTCTGAACATGATTTCTGCACAGCAGAAAGGGAGAGCATGTGAGTCAGTCTCTGGCCTCCCCAGCTGTGCAGGACCTTGCTAAAGAGGTCTGTTTCTCTCTCACTCTATCCAGAGAACTGAGTTGTAAGCTGCATGACCAGGGGATGGCAAGTGGCTGAAAGAACAGCGGCCAGGACTCTGAACATATCACAGGGATGCAGATCCTACTAACTGCATGACTGACTCCACCAGGAGGCCTGACCACGAGTTGCCAAGACACCTTGCCCATGGATCCCCCTCAACTGGCCCATGGGCACCTCACCCCCACAGGCACCTCCTCCACCCCACGGCCAGCTCCTCGTGTGCACTCCCCATGGCAGGGAGAGCGAACTTTGGCAGACAGCTAGGGAGCAGGCCCAAAAAGCCAGCCTGAATCTATCTATAGGCCAGGGAGAGACAACAAAGTTAAGCTGTTGCACTTCCTTTAGGAAAGCTGTCAGTACTTAGCCTAGTGCACCGCAGGATCAAGAGAAGGCATACAAGCTTAAGAATTCTGCCACAACAGGCAGCAAGAAGTGTGGAGAAGGTGTATCCATAGGAGGTCTGAGAAAAACAGAAAGAAAATATTCAAATGGCCAATAGCTACATGAAAAGATATTCAACATCACTATCATCAGGGAAATGCAAATCAAAACCACAGTGAAATATCACCTCACACCTGTTAGAGTGGCTATTGTCAAAAAGACAAAAGTGCTGGCAATGTTGTGTGGAAAAAAAAATTTTCCTCATAAAATTAAAAAAAAAATTAAAAATAGAACTACCATGTGATCCAGCAATCCCACTTCTGGGTATATGGCTAAAGGAAATTAAATCAGTGTGTCAAAGAGATATCTATAGTATTCCCATGTTCACTGCAGCATTAGTCACAATAGTTAAGATATGGAAACAACCTAAGTGTCCATCGACGGATGAATGGATAAAGAAGATGTGTTACATATATACAATGGAATATTATTCAGCCATGAAAGAGAAAGAAATCCTGCCATTTGTGACAACATGGATGGACCTTGAGGGCATTATGCTAAGTGAAATAAGTCAGAAGAATACTGTATGATATCACTTATATGTAGAATCTGAGAAAGCCAAACTCATAAAAACAACTGTAGAATGGTGTTTTCCAGACTTTGGGGATGGGGAGATGGAGAGATGTTAGTTAAAGAGTACAAACTTGCAGTTATAAGCTGAATGAGTTCTGGGTAGCTAATGTACAACGTGGTGGCTATAGTTAACAGTACTGTGTTATAAACTTGAAATCTGTCTAAAGAGTAAATCTTAGGGGCTTCCCTGGTGGCGAAGTGGTTGAGAATCTGCCTGCTAATGCAGGGGACATGGGTTCAAGCCCTGGTCTGGGAGGATCCCACATGCCGCGGAGCAACTAGGCCCGTGAGCCACAACTACTGAGCCTGTGCGTCTGGAGCCTGTGCTCCCCAACAAGAGAGGCCGCAATAGTCAGAGGCCCGCGCACGACGATGAAGAGTGGCCCCCGCTTGCCACAACTAGAGAAAGCCCTCGCACAGAAATGAAGACGCAACACAGCAAAAATAAATTAATTAATTTAAAAAAAAAAAGTAACCACTAAAATAAATAAATAAATAAATAAATAAATAAAGAGTAAATCTTAAATGTTCTTATCGCCAAAAAAAAAAAAAAGGTAATTATGTGAGGTTACGGAGGTGTTAACTAACTCGATAGTGATAAGTACTTCACAATATATGTGTATCAAATCATCATACTACACACCTTAAATTTATACAGTGTTGGATGTCAATTATATCTCAATAAAGCTAGGGGAAATAAAAAGAATTGACCAGATGGAGAGAGCAACAGCTCAATTCCAGATAAATGAAAAGACAACAAACTGAGGTCCAGAATGTAGAAGTAAAACAAATAGAAGCTTTTGTTTTGCCAAAGGCTCAGTGCTTTATAAGGCCATCCTTTGGTTTATAAAAATCTTATGTTAGGAAGTGGGGCTGAGCATGCACATATGTTTGAATGTAACAAAACTATCAAATTTTATAACTAGAAAGACTCTTAAGAATCATTTAGTCCAAACTTGCCTATTAAAAATAAGGAACTGAGGTTCATATAAGTGAAATGTCCACAGTCGCAAAAAATAGAGAAAAAAAAGAACCAGATTCTAAGTTTCTAGATAGAGTTCGTCCCCGTGCTTCACTCACTATACCAGACTGTTCATTGAGGAATACATACAAGTGTATAAACCCAGAGGGCAAAAGGATTTCCAGAGGAGAAACCAGAGCTAGCAGACTTGGCAGTCTATTCTCATTCAGGTTAGCAGATATGTACAAATCTAAAAGACCCAGGTGAACACAAAGGAGAGAAAGGAGGAAAAACCATTTTCTAATATTTAAACATCTGCTATGTTGAATATGGAGGCTGTTTGTATATGAGGAAAAGTTTCTTTCTTTCTCATTTTTTTTCTATTATCTAAAACTATATATGTATTCAGTGAACAGTAAGAAGGCCATTTACCCAATACTCAATACTAAGTTCTGTCCCTCAAAAATGTTGGTATGATGATGAGAGTCATATCATACCAGGGAATTCACTTGTTTTCCTCTGAATTACTTAAAACCACTTATAGAGATGTGTTAAAGCCACCTGTGCTTCCAGCTGAGTCAGGCATATTTACATCCTTGTAAATTCTAAGTGTGCATTTTTTCAAAATTCTAAGAGAGATGGCTAAGCTCTTCGACCTATACTTAAGAAACCGAGTTTTATCAGACAGAGCCTATGATCTGACACACATTAGGAAAGCAGCTGAAACCTCAATGAAAAAGAAATCCTCAAGTAATATACATGATTTCGATATACCTATAAACTCCTTTTCAGTTCATAAAAGTTAAAATACACAATATCTTTAATAAAAATTAAGCCACAAGTAAACAACATAAAATGTGAAAGTAAACAACTTGACTTTTTAAATAAAGAAGGAAGACCATCTATTCCAGACAAGTACCCAGTAAAAAAGAAAGGGCAGGGCAATGAAGCTCTCTCATATATTTTGAAAGATGAACACATACATGCCAGGAATAGCACTTTATTTATTTTTATATGAATAGATGTTCCCATAGTAACAAATTCAACTCATGAATTCTTCTTTTAGTTCAATGTAGTATATTAACAGGTTCAATATTATATTGGCCAGTTTCACTTCTGCTAAGGCCAATTGAAAAGTTTGCTAAGTGCTACAGGAAGCATACTGTGCAACAAGTGATTTTCCAAACCAGGAGGCCAAAAGGTGTCAAATTCAATATCCCAACATTCTTACCTCTAAAATAATTTCTAAAAATAAAATCTGATTAAAAAAATCTCATTTCTATTAAAGAATAGAGAGGGAGGAGTGGGAGAAGGGCGAGAAGAGAGAGAAGGGGGAGGAAAAGGAGGAGGGGGAGAAAGGGGAGGAGGGAATGGGGAGGAGGAAGGGAGGAGGGGGAGGAGGAGAAGCAATAATCAGCCACCTCTAATTAATCATTCTTTTCTTTCATGTTTTTTTTATCACCCACTAACATTGCAATGCCTCCTCAAATTGAAAAACTAAGGAGTTGGCTTAAATGCAAATAGAACCACAGAAGAGGCAACATAAATGAACAAATGAGTCCAGGTAGTCAGTGTTTGCCATAATTAAAGGGGTAGCTTCTTTCAGCCAAGCTCTAGCCACTTTCTGCAACGGGAAATGTAAACTTAATGATATCAGATCTTCCGGTTTTCAAAAGAAGTTGGAAATCTGCATTTTTATGCAAAATCTCCTTACTTTTAAATAGTGGCTTTTTAAAAATTTTGGGGGCTTCCCTGGTGGTGCAGTGGTTAAGAATCTGCCTGCCAATGCAGGGGACATGGGTTCGGGCCCTGGTCTGGGAAGATCCCACATGCCACAGAGCAACTAAGCCCATGTGCCACAACTACTGAGCCTGTGCTTTAGAGCCCATGTGCTGCAACTACGGAAGCCCGTGAGCCACAACTACTGAAGCCCACGTGCCTAGAGCCTGTGCTCCACAACAAGAGAAGCCACCGCAATGAGAAGCCCACGCACTGCAACAAAGAGTAGCCCCCGCTCGCCGCAACTAGAGAAAGCCTTTGGGCAGCAACGAAGACCCAACGCAACCAAAAATAAATAAATAAACTTATAAAAATTTAAAAAAAAAATTGGCCCCAAAGCACATGCCTATAGCTGGATCCAGTCAGCTGGTCGCCAGTTTGCAACCCCTGGCTTATGCAGAAATTCCTGTCTTTACATCATTCTAAGATATCATCACAGATCTGTAGATACAGAAGCCCTGAGTAGAATGGGATTAGAAGGAACGGAAAGTGTCATGTTTGCAGTGGATCACCACTCCCTGCCACCACACCTTGGATGAACTCCTATGACAGCACTACTTTATTTTTGTAGAAGTCTGTCTACAACCACCAGACTGGAAACTTCTTGTAGGCAAGGCCACACCTTATTCATCTTAGTTTCCCCAGCACTTGGCACATGAAAAGCACAAAATAAATATACTTGAATTAATAAGTGAATGAATAAACAAACACCAAATGAATGTAATCTCTGATGTCAATCCCCCTCTAACCTTTTTTCTCCAACATGGAACTTGGTGAAAAAGAGAATTTCCAGTGACTCCACATTTCAAAACTCAGTTGCTCTATACCTGAGCAGAAGTAATGGCTGTATATATTGGTTAAGCCAATTTGGGGCAGACTTTCTAAATTTCAATTGCTGGATTAAAGCCAGGAAACAAGTATTTGAAATTAATTAACATTAATTTCTTCTTTGCCATATGAGACAGAAAAGAAGTCTCAAGAGGGTAGAAGGAGAAGGGAATGAAGAAGAAGGGAGTCTCCATTCTGTGACTATGTGATAATAAAAGATCGTGTAGTCGTGTTGTAGACAGCTTAGTCTGTATAGGTGTTGTGGTTGTTGTTTTACCTGCACTTGAGGAAGCCACTTTCTTTTCTACTGGATGCCTCCCTGTAGATGACATGGCAAGTGGAGGTTTGAAGGGGGCAGAAGAGTGTCCAGGGGAGTTAGGTGGTAAGAACAAAAGGGAAAATTCATTCCATGCTGTTTCTGCGCAAATGGGATTGCTTTCTGCCCAAGTTAAAAAGAGGTCTGATTGGAAGGTGGGGGTGGGATAGATTGGGGTTGACATATATACACTACTATGTATAAAATAGATAACTAATGAGAACAGACTGTATAGCACAGGAAACTCTACTCACTGCTCTGTGGTGACCTAAATGGGAAGGAAATCCAAGGAAGAGAGGATATACATATACGTGTGGCTGATTCACTTTGCTGTACAGCAGAAACTAACACAACATTGTAAAGCAACTATACACCAATTTAAAAAAAAAGAAATTCTACAACTTCAAAGTGCAATTTAAAAAAAAACACACATGTTGGGCTTCCCTGGTGGCGCAGTGGTTGAGAGTCCGCCTGCCGATGCAGGGGACTAGGGTTCGTGCCCCGATCCCGGAAGATCCCACATGCCGCGGAGCGGCTGGGCCCGCGAGCCATGGCCGCGGAGCCTGTGTGTCCGGAGCCTGTGCTCCGCAACGGGAGAGGCCACAGCAGTGAGAGGCCCGCGTACAGCAAAAAAAAAAAAAAAAAAAAAAAAAAAACACACATGTAAGGATAAATAACATTAGAAATAAATGGACTTAAATATGAAAAAAAAATGCAGGCCTGATATACCATCCCTGTCAACTAGCCAATATTTCTACTCTGCCTTCTCTCCTTTCCATACACACACTGTTCAATATGCTTTGGAGTCTAAACTTTTTCTTCAATACAATCCTTGGAACAAAAATGTATACTCTGTATCTATGTACATCAAATTTATAATCTTGGCTATAAAAACTATTTCTGGGTAACTTTTAGAGAACAACTCAGTGGGCACTTATAGCTTAATTATCACCAAGCAAGTATGAACCATAAATAAGCTTTCTACCATGTGTGGACTCTGGCACTGCCAAATGTGTGGACTTCATTTAACCACTGCGGAAGGCTTAAATTATCTGAACCAATACTTGGGTCCCATGAGCTGACAACTATGAATAATGTCCCAAGGATGATGTAAGAGAATATGTGTAATAGGAACAGCTTGGGAAAGTCATGATGCCAAAGTAAGCAGGTAAGTGTACAAAGAAGAAAAGCTTGAGGGCCAGGTTCTAGGAGTAAAACACAGAAACATACTTACCAGAATAGATGGTAAGGTTTCCTGAAGACTTGAACTTTGGGTGTTCCAAACTTGGTCTTCACCTTGGGGAAGTAAAACTCCTCTCACTGAAGAAAAAGTAACATTAAAGAACATTTTTAGTTGAGACACAATTGTATTTGAGGTCCAGGGACAACTAAAAACCAAGTTTTTCCTTTTTATAGCTTACATTTGGGCAGAACACATGGGGAGTCGCTTAGAAAATGCTTGATACTTTATTCAAATATTTTACTTATATTAGCACAATCTGTCTAAATTATAAGACTCCAACATAAAATAAATATTCTCCCCATCATTACATTTAGGACACTCCTATATTATTTTCTTTCCTTTCTCAAGCAATTTTTTACTCTTTTCAAGATTCCTATGAAGTAGTTGCTCTAAAACTGATTTTTTTTTCATTTTAATAAGAAAGTTGAACTGAAATTCCAACTCATTTAGTTGATGCTAAAAATGGAGAAAATTATGCAAAACTATTTCCTTTTCTGCAGAAAGTGCCTTTGAAAAATGGGGTAAGACACCAGAGAATTTATCACTATACCAATACTAAGCCATAAAGTTAACAGAGTAGATTGTATAATTTAATTCAATAAGATTTACTGAATCCTTGCTAGTTACCATGGACTTTGATGAGATTGAGGCTATAAACATTAATAAAGCCAAGTTTCTTTTGTGGAAGTGTTCCCTATGTCACAGATAAAAACATATTATAAAACAATATGAGGGGGCTTCCCTGGTGGCGCAGTGGTTGAGAGTCTGCCTGCCGGTGCGGGGGGCGCGGGTTCGTGCCCCGGTCTGGGAGGATCCCGCGTGCCGTGGAGCGGCTGGGCCCGTGGGCCATGGCCGCTGGGCCTGCGCGTCCGGAGCCTGTGCTCCACAGTGGGAGAGGCCACAGCGGTGAAAGGTCCGCGTGCCGCAAACAAAACAAAACAAAACAAAACAGGGCTTCCCTGGTGGCGCAGTGGTTGAGAATCTGCCTGCTAATGCAGGGGACACGGGTTCGAGCCCTGGGCTGGGAGGATCCCACATGCCGCGGAGCAACTGGGCCCGTGAGCCACAACGACTGAGCCTGCGCATCTGGAGCCTGTGCTCCGCAACAAGAGAGGCCGCGATAGTGAGAGGCCCGCGCACTGCGATGAGGAGTGGCCCCCGCTTGCCACAACTAGAGAAAGCCCTAGCACAGAAACGAAGACTCAACACAGCAAAAATAAATAAATAAATTAATAAATTAAAAAAAAAAAAAAGAATAGTAGTTATCTCGTAGGCTTTAAAAAAAAAAAAAAAAAAAAAAAAACAATATGAGGGGGCTTCCCTGGTGGCGCAGTGGTTGAGAGTCTGCCTGCCGATGCAGGGGACATGGGTTCGTGCCCCGGTCCGGGAAGATCCCACATGCCGCGGAGCGGCTGGGCCCGTGGGCCACAGCCGCTGAGCCTGCGCATCCAGAGCCTGAGCTCCGCAACGGGAGAGGCCACAACAGTGAGAGGCCTGCGTACCGCAAAAAAAAAATATGAGGGACATTTATATAATGTATGTGAACACAGACAAAAAAGAAAATGATTTTGCCTGGAGGAGAGAAGGAATCAATAAAAGCTAAAAAGAAAGGACTGTCAGAAAGGTGATCTGGTGCATACACCAAAAATAGAAGCAGAATCTCTCTTTATTCACCTGTTCACTGACATAAAGGGATCAAACAGAAGTCAAAGACCCTATTTTTGGAAAATATAAGTATTTTCCAAAATTCTTTTTCAACTATGTATTCAGTTATCTTGTCTTCTATGGAAAACAAGTAGCATGAGATCACAGATGAACATATCTTTTAAGGTGACTGAGTCACCTAGAAAGCTGCAGCCATTCAGAACTCTGAAGCTGGCATAACAAAGAGAAATGGATTTTAGGAATAAAATTCTGAGCAATTGAAATGTACATTTACTGAAAGGTCAAAGCACCTGAATTAGTTTGTACTGGATATCCTAAAGCTTTTGTTAAACTTGCTTGGAAATTCTGAGAGAACTGACCTCTTTTTTAGGACACCTTCTAGAAAGTAGCTTTACCCCAGGCTCCACATAAAAGGGAGACCTCACTATGTTGTTTATGGAGTGAGTTTCCTAAACAACCTCATTTTGCCTATGGCTTATCTTAATCCTCATGCCATTCTTCCACCAGAAACCCCTGATTGATCTACCCAAATTATCTGCATGGCTAAAGCGCCATTCATATCAGGATGGCTTCTGTCTCATGCAGTCTAGAGAGTGCCAGAACCATATATATTTTTGGAAATTAGTTTTCCCAGAATATACTGGAAAAGAAACTAAAACTGTACAAGGACTTAATGGTTATCCAACTTACCATCAATAAGCTGAAGGGAGTCAGGATCCAGATTCAAAGAGGAGGTCCCCAGCAAAAAATTCTGGTGCAGTGTCTCAGCAATATAATCTCTGAAGTTACTAATTGTATAAACAGCAGTGGGCTTATCATCCAATTCCACAAGACCATGGTTCTCCACCTTGTTGGAGTGAAGGCTAATTAGGTCCCAGGTGGTATTGCTGATGGCATCACCATTGAAGGTAACTGCGTAGTGAACATCTATGCCACTATGGATGAAAAGAGAAACAAATTAGGTCCCGCCAAGGAAACACAAAGAAAGGAGCTTTGAACCCACCAAGAACAAACATTAGACCTAGAGAGAGAGTCTCAAAAAGCATGGATTCCATCACCATTCTCTGAAGACTCTGGGCAACCTTTAGCCATCCCCTTCTTCCCAGAGAACAGAGGGTTATAGATCTAAGAACATGGAAAGGGGTCTAAGGAGGCCACAGAGTCAACCCTGCATAATACCTGAGTGTATTCTTCCCCCATGTTCTCACCCCTTCAAAGCCAACTGCTTCTTTTCCCTATCAGCCTGCTTCCTTCTTTCCCTATTAGCCTTTTTCCTACCTGATTTAAAAAAACAAAATAAAACAAAACCCTCTAACTCTACTCAACAATGGGAAATCCTTGCATATCTCTTTATTACTGTTGCTGGATGAATTATATACTCCACAATGGGGAGTGAAGCAATGAAGAAGCTTAATTACTATGAACTAAAACATAGTTGCCTATTGTGAAAGGAAAATATGAAATATTTGGAGATACAGCAAATTGATGATGTTTTTTAAAATATCATGCTAGAATATTTTCTAATATGACAGTTATCTAAGTCTCTCAGGAGACATACTTTTGTTTTATAGCACAGACAATTTACAGTCCTATAAAGTTTAATAGTGAATTGTAAAAAAAAACTACTAAAATATGATGGGATTTTTGGCCTGATAGGAATGATAACTCCACAGTGTATGATTTTTACTAACCTGTAGGGCATTTAGCAATGTTGTATCTAACTTAACAATCCTTTCCCAATTAACTACATATACTTCTTTCAAATGCTCTAGAAACTAGCTCTCATTTTTCTGCTGGTTCCCTCCTTAATGTGCTGAATAAAAGTTTGACAAGTACTAAGAAATAACTTTGTCTGGGAATGGGGTCTTTTCACTATCTTTCCACAAGCAAACAAAGAGAAGATTTCTTGGAATAAAGGATAAAGTGAAAATAATTAGTAGGAGATGATATGTCATTTGATATTTTCTTAAATAGTCATTTTGAAGAAACATCAGAATATAAAATTTTTAAGCCAATAGAATTACTCCTTCTAGACACTCAGATTTATCTAACAGCTAAAAACTAACATTTTTGTAAGTGCTTACAATGTGATAGGTATTTCACAGGCTTTAATCTCACTTAATATTCATAATAACCTTATGAAGGTTTTATTACCTTCAGATTATTATTAAGAAACCGAGCTTTAAAGAAGTTAAAGGACTTGCCTAAAATTTCACCATATATAAGGGATAGAGTCAAGATTCAAACACGGATCTGCCTGACTCCAGCACCTGTATTCTGAACTACTTTGCTACACTCTCAGTAACTTTAATTAAACTATTACCAGAAAAAAGTCATTATGAGAATGGCTTTGCTCTACTCATCATTCTGGCTTCCAGCCAGTCTATGAGACACAGCCATCAGAGGCAAGCCACACCAAGATCCCTCCAGAGGAAAGGAGAATACCACCCTCCCAAAGATAAACCATTGAAGGCAGATGTGCAATGGAAATAATCTGCCACCTTCAGACATTCTATAGGAGCAAAATGATGCCCAAAGCAAAGCACTCAAATAAATTAAGCACTTCCTCCTCTGGGCTCACTTATATATTCCTTGATTATAGCCTTTGCTGTTTTGTAAAAAGATTCTGTTTATAGTGACTGCCTTGCAGTCTCTCCTTGAGTTTCTATCTCCAATGCTTGGCTTGGTACCTTGCATTAAGTGCCTATCAAATTAACAGAAATCTATACCTGCCTGAATATAAAGAGAAACCTGCAGCCTAATTAAGGTATTCATATATCTCAAAAACAAGTGTCAGGATAATGAGAAGTGTCTCATAGAGTCTAGAAAAAGGGTTAGTCAACTAATTTATGCTACCATTAGTGAAAAGTTTCTGATCAGTGTATTGTGGCTTCTTTGTAACACAGATCCCTAGATTGGAGACAGCTACAACAGGCTAGCATGACTTTGATACTGGCCATTAGGATCACCCAATTTCCTTTCTCTGATCTCAAGCTTGCAAAAGGAACTTTTGATTATAATTCCCTACAGATTGTCCTATGGGGAAAGAATGCATGAGCTAAGCCAATGCAATAATTAGTCAGTTGGAAAATATATATCTTGCTTTAAATAGATCAATCTGCATTGTATTTTGTGCTTTGGTAAGCATAAATTGGTCTCAGGAGACCTCTCCTTCCTGGGAACACTGGCAGTTCTGGTCTTGTCCAGGGCCTACAGGGGAAGCCATGAAGGTGTTACCCCTCACCTGCCACAGAAGCAGCCAGGCATGATACGATGTTCCTGTCCCGCTCTAAGGTCAGTAAGGTTTTCCTCCCAGATCTGATAAACTACCACTTCCAACAGTGTGGTTTAGGGAGCTTTAAAGTGGTAATTGAGCATTCTGACACCCGGATGCCCTACTAAGTGGTGAGACATCTGCTTGTCATCTGTCAATTCCCTCAAACCCTTAATTTTTCATATCACAATATGTTGATTCATGAGTAATTCCTGATCTCCTTTTGTAAAGAAATAAATTCAGTAAAACATGCTAAAATAACCAAATGATGGCCCCAATGTGAAATAAAATAGTATTAGGGACACTTACTGGTCAGAACTTACTACACCACATGTGTCCCAAGCATTTAGGACACAATGCCTGGCTCATAGCAGTTCACTAAATACTTTTGAAAATAATGAAAAAACAAGCAGTCAATTTTATTCAGTAATGCAGGCAGATAAGACCATTGAATTTGTGCCACTTAAATGACAGTATGTGATACTCCTGACTTAATCTGAAGGGTTTTTAAGTCTCTAAATATGAAAGAGTAATTTTCCACCCTAAAGAGCACACATATTATCCTCATACATTTGTGTCTTCTGGGTAATGATTTTAGGGACACTGCTTCACAGCCAGAACACAACTCTGTGAGGATGTGCATGCTCTTTCCAAGCTCTGTGGGATGGACCATGCCTACATCTCCAGAAAGGTGAGCTTCTCCTTGGGATCTATGCCCAACCTATTAACATGTTAATATGGCTCTAAGACTCTAAGGCTCTAAGGAAGCAGTGATAAGGGAAAAAAATGGAGAAGAAGAAAAGGCTATGCCAGTTAGCACTTGAGCTACAAAGAAAATCAGACAAGGCTACAAAGAAAATCAGACAAGGAGAGTCAAGCCTTTACTGAGAGCCTACCATGTGCTTTGCGTGACTTTTAAATAGCATAGGGAGAAGACCAAGAGAAATGTTCTTGGATCAAGAAATCTGTGCAAATCAGGCAGTCTGGGTTAGATCACTAGCCTTACTCTTTACTGGCAAAATATAATTTGTCTCCCAATGTTTCCCTTGGACTTCTAAAAATAACACTTCTAATATCATCTACCTTGTCTAGTAAGGATAAATTCTTTAAAGAAGATAAAATGCCTCACAGAGATACCGCAATTTATTACCAAGTTTTTGTCCTGGAAAGAGAACTCAAAGTAATGCTTGAGGTATCAGAAAACCATCTATTCTCAGATCCCAGAACTTCAGCATGACCCAGAACAGACTTAGTTCTGGCATGGTAAATGGAATAGAGAGACATCTCAGGATGAGGAACAGAATAAAAGACAGCCAAGAGAAAAAGAAAGTACATAAGACGCAGAATGCACACTGGTGACAAAACAGTATCTGACTGAAGAAAGCTATGCTGGCTCTCTGCACTCAGCAACTCCAACTCCAACTCCTTTTTTCTTCTAAACTGAAACAACTGCTATGTAGAGGAAAGTTTCTCTGTCTGACTGCTATTTCCAGAGACATCAATCATGTGGAGGTGAAATTTACCCTTATTCCTCATCTCTAACGCCCTGATTGGCTGTTTGACGTGAACAGGTTTTAAATAGAAAAAATAATGATATCACATCTCATGACAACTGATCAAACTAAAGATATTTCAGAGAAACTCAGACATCCCTTCTTCTCTCATACTTCTATTAGGAAGAAGGTGCATACTTACAAGGCCTGGAGTTGAATTTTTGAAGTGTGTATACCAGGCAGATATTTTGTTGATTCACTTCAAATGGGTCCTACTAACTTAAAATCATGTGTGCATCTTGAAAGAGGTACAAAGCAAATAGAAAATTTCATGTGTATATAAATACTTATGGAGAGAGAAAGGGGTGTTACATATTATATAAATAGACTATTTCTGCACCACACATTCCTTCACACACAGCTCAAAATAAAAGTACACCAGAAAGTTAGGAATAAACTCCACCAACTGGTTAATATCTGACAATACTGAACAATTCTGGAAACTGTACTTAGGTTAACAATTCTATCATAAAATCTAATGGTTTCATATTGAATTGTTGTCTGTGTCCCGATAGAGAACTTAGCACTCAGCAACTGAATACCATTCTTTGATCACAGGATTAACATCAGAATTTGGGTTGTTTTAACATTCTAATCTCCCCAAGAGGGCAGCAATTAAACAATCCTTTGGTTGAATATTGACCATCAACACATATACTTATAATACAAACATACAGAGCAGTCTGCATATACTAAGAGTAGAGAAACCCAAATCCTGATTACTTTGGGCAAAATATCCGATACCCTCTAGTCACATAAGTTACGGCAAATCAGTTTGCCTCTCTAAGGCAAAATTTCCTCACCTCCAAAAGGAGAATGAATAGTCTCATTTTCACTATCTTACAGGGATATAAGAAAATAAAATGAAAAAACAAAAGAACCTGTACTTTGACATATCTCTGAAAGCACTTTTATTTTTTTTTTATTATTATTATTATTTTTTTATTTTATTTTCCGTACGCGGGCCTCTCACTGTTGTGGCCTCTCCCGTTGCGGAGCACAGGCTCCGGATGCGCAGGCTCAGCGGCCATGGCTCACGGGCCCAGCTGCTCCGCGGCATATGGGATCCTCCCAGACCGGGGCACGAACCCGTATCCCCTGCATCGGCAGGCGGACTCTCAACCACTGCGCCACCAGGGAGGCCCTGAAAGCACTTTTAATTAGACTGTGTGTTCCTAGATGATGGAGACCAACAGTTACTCATTTTTGCAGGCACAAGGTTTGCCCAATTAGCAGACACTTAGTGAATATTTGCTAAAATAATATAAAAGAAAATGAGGAAGTCAGAAAGCCCTTTTCAAATATAAGATATTATAATTATATCTTATATAAATGAAGGCATAATGACATGGATTGACCTGGAGTGTATTACATTTAGTGAAATAAATCAGACAGAGAAAGATACTCTATGTTATCATTTATATGTGGAATCTAAAAAATAAAATAATCGAATAAATATAACAAAACAGAAACAGACTCACAGATATAGAGAACAAACTAGTAGTTACCAGTGGGACGAGGAAAGGGAGGAGGGGCAAGATAGGGGTAGAGGATTAAGAAATACAAACTATTATGTATAAAATAAATAAGCTACAAGGATATATTATACAGCACAGGGAATATAGCTAATATTTCATAATAACTTTAAATGGAATATAATCTATAAAAATACTGAGTCACTATGTTCCACACCTGAAACTAATACAATACTGTAAATCAACTATACTTCAATAAAAAAATAAAAATATTTTTAAAAGATATTACAATGAAGAAATATTACCGTATCTCTAAACATCTCTGTACTTAGCTTATGAATTTGCTTCATGTTTTCTATATTATGGTTATCAATCTTTCAAGAGAAAGTAAATTTTAAATAAACTTGAGTTCAAAGATAAAATGACAAGCAACCTTCACAAGGGGGATTGACTATGTTTTTATATTATGCTTCTAAGAAGTTCCAGAGAGCAGCTGTTTTCGCAAATGAACTATGATAGAGATCAGCTTTCTCCCTTTCATTTACCACTTAAAATGACACTTGATTATATTATTCAATGACAATAGCATACTTGAAAGTGTTTTCATTAATGCCAGTTTTTATTCCAATTTTAAATTAAGTATAACTCAATATTTTAAAGTATTTGTCATAGGCTATATTGTACAGCACAGGGAATACAGCCAATATTTTACAATAACTATAAATGGAGTATAACTTTTAAAAACTGTGAATCACAATGTTGTACACCTGAAACTTATATAAAATTGTAAATCAACTACACCTCAAAAATTCTGTTAATTTAAAACTAAAAATAAATAAATAAAAATAGATTAAAAAATAAAAGTACTGACTTCCGGGTAAGATGGCAGAAGAGTAAGACGCGGAGATCACCTTCCTCCCCACGGATACACCAGAAATACAGCTACATGTGGAACAACTCCTACAGGACACCTACTGAACGCTGGCAGAAGACCCCAGACCTCCCAAAAGGCAAGAAGCTCCCCACATACCTGGGTAGGGCAAAGCGGAGAGATCCCCACACAGAGGATCGGTGCCGAGCGGCACTCACCAGCCCGAGAGGCTTGTCTGCTCGCCCACCGGGACGCGCAGCGCTGGAAGCTGAGGCTCGGGCTTCGGTCAGAGCGCAGGGAGAGGACTGGGGCTGGCGGCAAGAACTCAGCCTGAAGGGGGCTAATGTGTCACAGCTAGCCGGGAGGGAGTCCGGGAAAACTCTGGAGCTGCCGAAGAGGCAAGAGACTTTTTCTTCCCTCTTGGTTTCCTGGTGCGCGAGGAGAGGGGATTAAGAGCGCTGCTTAAAGGGGCTCCACAGACGGGCGCGAGTCGCGACTGAAAGCGCGGAGCCCAGTGACAGGCGTGGGACGCTGGGGCTGCTGCTGCCGCCGCCAAGAAGCCCGTGTGCGAGCGCAGGTCACTGCCCACACCGCCCTTCCGGGAGCCTGTGCAGCCCGCCACTGCCGGGGTCCCGGGATCCAGGGGCGGCTTCCATGGGAGAACGCACGGCGCGCCTCGGGCTGGTGCAACGTCACGCCGACCTCGGCCGTTGCAGGCTCGCCCCGCACACCGTGCCCCTCCCTCCCGCCCGGCCTGAGTGAGCCAGAGTCCCCGAAGAGGCTGCTCCTTTAACCCTGTCCTGTCTGAGCGAAGAACAGACGCCCTCCGGTGACCTACACGCAGAGGCGGGGCCAAATCCAAAGCTGAGACCCAGGAACTGTGAGAACAAAGAAGAGAAAGGGAAATCTCTCCCAGCAGCCTCAGAAGCAGCGGATTAAAGCTCCACAATCAACTTGATGTACCCTGCATCTGTGGAATACAGGAATAGACAACACATCATCCCAAACTGAGGAGCCCGGAGTCAGTGCTGTGCCTCTGAGGTGGGAGAGCCAACTTCAGGACACTGGTCCACAAGAAACCTCCCAGCTCCACATAATATCAAACGGCAAAAATCTTCCAGAGAGCTCCATCTCAACACCAGCACCCAGCTTCACTGAACGACCAGCAAGCTACAGTGCTAGACACCCTAAGCCAAACAACTAGCAAGACAGGAACACAACGCCACCCATTAGCACAGAGGTGGCCTAAAATCATAAAAAGTCCGCAGACACCCCAAAACACACCACCAGACGTGGACCTGCCCACCAGAAAGACAAGATCCAGCCTCATCCACCAGAACACAGGCACTAGTCCCCTCCACCAGGAAGCCTACACAACCCACTAAACCAACCTTAGCCACTGGGGACAGACACCAAATCAACGGGAACTATGAACCTGCAGCCTGCAAAAAGGAGACCCCAAACACAGTAAGATAAGCAAAATGAGAAGACAGAAAAACACACAGCAGGAGAAGGAGCAAGATAAAAACCCACCAGATCTAACAAATGAAGAAGTAATAGGCAGTCTACCTGAAAAAGAATTCAGAATAATGATAGTAAAGATGATCCAAGATTCTATTTCCCAGATCCAAAATCTTGGAAATAGAATAGACAAAATGCAAGAAACAGTTAACAAGGACGTAGAAGAACTAAAGATGAATCAAGCATCGATTAAAAACACAATACATGAAATAAAAAATACTCTAGATGGGATCAATAGCAGAATAACTGAGGCAGAAGAACGGATAAGTGAGGTGGAAGATAAAATAGTGGAAATAACTGCTGCAGAGCAAAATAAAGAAAAAAGAATGAAAAGAACAGAGGACAGACTCAGAGACCTCTGGGACAACATTAAACGCACCAACATTCGAATTATAGGGGTTCCAGAAGAAGAAGAGAAAAAAAAAAGGGACTGAGAAAATATTTGAAGAGATTATAGTTGAAAACTTCCCTAATATGGGAAAGGAAATAGTTAATCAAGCCCAGGAGGCACAGAGAGTCCCATACAGAATAAATCCAAGGAGAAATACGCCAAGACACATATTAATCAAACTGTCAAAAATTAAACACAAAGAAATCATATTAAAAGCAGCAAGGCAAAAACAACAAATAACACACAAGGGAATCCCCATCAGGATAACAGCTGATCTCTCAGCAGAAACTCTACAAGCCAGAAGGGAGTGGCAGGACATACTTAAAGTGATGAAGGAGAAAAACCTGCAACCAAGATTACTCTACCCAGCAAGGATCTCATTCAGATTTGATGGAGAAATTAAAACGTTTACAGACAAGCAAAAGCTGAGAGAGTTCAGCACCACCAAACCAGCTTTACAACAAATGCTAAAGGAACTTCTCTAGGCAAGAAACACAACAGAAGTAAAAGACCTACAATAACGAACCCAAAACAATTAAGAAAATGGGAACAGGAACATACATATCGATAATTACCTTAAATGTAAATGGACTAAATGCTCCCACCAAAAGACACAGATTGGCTGAATGGATACAAAAACAAGACCCATATATATGCTGTCTACAAGAGACCCACTTCAGACCTAGAGACACATACAGACTGAAAGAAAGGGGATGGAAAAAGATATTCCATGCAAATAGAAACCAAAAGAAAGCTGGAGTAGCAATTCTCATATCAGACAAAATAGACTTTAAAATAAAGACTACTAGAAGAGACAAAGAAGGACACTACATAATGATCAAGGGATCGATCCAAGAAGAAGATATAACAATTGTAAATATTTATGCACCAAACATAGGAGCACCTCAATACATAAGGCAAATACTAACAGCCATAAAAGGAGAAATCGACAGTAACACACTCATAGTAGGGGACTTTAACACCCCACTTTCACCAATGGACAGATCATCCAAAATGAAAATAAATAAGGAAACACAAGCTTTAAATGATACATTAAACAAGATGGACTTAATTGATATTTATAGGACATTCCATCCAAAAACAACAGAATACACATTTTTCTCAAGTGCTCATGGAACATTCTCCAGGATAGATCATATCTTGGGTCACAAATCAAGTCTTGGTAAATTTAAGAAAATTGAAATTGTATCAAGTATCTTTTCTGACCACAATGCTATGAGACTAGACATCAATTACAGGAAAAGAGCTGTAAAAAATACAAACACATGGAGGCTAAACAATACACTACTTAATAACGAAGTGATCACTGAAGAAATCAAAGAGGAAATTAAAAAATACCTAGAAACAAATGACAATGGAGACACGACAACCCAAAACCTATGGGATGCAGCAAAAGCAGTTCTAAGGGGGAAGTTTATAGCAATACAATCCCACCTTAAGAAACAGGAAACATCTCGAATAAACAACCTAACCTTGCACCTAAAGCAATTAGAGAAAGAAGAACAAAAACATCCCAAAGTTAGCAGAAGGAAAGAAATCATAAAAATCAGATCAGAAATAAATGAAAAAGAAATGAAGGAAACGATAGCAAAGATCAATAAAACTAAAAGCTGGTTCTTTGAGAAGATAAACAAAATTGATAAACCATTAGCCAGACTCATCAAGAAAACAAGGGAGAAGACTCAAATCAATAGAATTAGAAATGAAAAAGGAGAAGTAACAACTGACACTGCAGAAATACAAAAGATCATGAGAGATTACTACAAGCAACTCTATGCCAATAAAATGGACAACCTGGAAGAAATGGACAAATTCTTAGAAATGCACAACCTGCCAAGACTGAATCAGGAAGAAATAGAAAATATGAACAGACCAATCACAAGCACTGAAATTGAAACTGTGATTAAAAATCTTCCAACAAACAAAAGCCCAGGACCAGAATGCTTCACAGGTGAATTCTATCAAGCATTTAGAGAAGAGCTAACACCTATCCTTCTGAAACTCTTCCAAAATATAGCAGAGGGAGGAACACTCCCAAACTCATTCTACGAGGCCACCATCACCTTGATACCAAAACCAGACAAGGATGTCACAAACAAAGAAAACTACAGGCCAATATCACTGATGAACATAGATGCAAAAATCCTCAACAAAATACTAGCAAACAGAATCCAACAGCACACTAAAAGGATCATACACCATGATCAAGTGGGGTTTATTCCAGGAATGCAAGGATTCTTCAATATATGCAAATCAATCAACGTGATACACCATATTAACAAATTGAAGGAGAAAAACCATATGATCATCTCAACAGATGCAGAGAAAGCTTTCGACAAAATTCAACACCCATTTATGATAAAAACCCTGCAGAAAGTAGGCATAGAGGGAACTTTCCTCAACATAATAAAGGCCATATATGACAAACCCACAGCCAGCATCGTCCTCAATGGTGAAAAACTGAAACCATTTCCACTAAGATCAGGAACAAGACAAGGTTGCCCACTATCACCACTCTTATTCAACATAGTTTTGGAAGTTTTAGCCACAGCAATCAGAGAAGAAAAGGAAATAAAAGGAATCCAAATTGGAAAAGAAGAAGTAAAGCTGTCACTGTTTGCAGATGACATGATACTATACATAGAGAATCCTAAAGATGCTACCAGAAAACTACTAGAGTTAATCAATGAATTTGGTAAAGTTGCAGGATACAAAATTAATACACAGAAATCTCTGGCATTCCTATATACTAATGAGGAAAAATCTGAAAGTGAAATCAAGGAAACACTCCCGTTTACCATTGCAACAAAAAAAAAATAAAATATCTAGGAATAAACCTACCTAAGGAGATAAAAGACCTGTATGCAGAAAATTATAAGACACTGATGAAAGAAATTAAAGATGATACAAATAGATGGAGAGATGTACCATATTCTTGGATTGGAAGAATCAACATTGTGAAAATGACTCTACTACCCAAAGCAATCTACAGATTCAATGCAATACCTATCAAACTACCACTGGCATTTTTCACAGAACTAGAGCAAAAAATTTCACAATTTGTATGGAAACACAAAAGACCCCGAATAGCCAAAGCAATCTTGAGAACGAAAAATGGAGCTGGAGGAATCAGGCTCCCTGACTTCAGACTATACTACAAAGCTACAGTATGGTACTGGCACAAAAACAGAAAGATAGATCAATGGAACAGGATAGAAAGCCCAGAGTTAAACCCACGGATATATGGTCACCTTATCTTTGATAAAGGAGGCAGGAATGTACAGTGGAGAAAGGACAGTCTCTTCAATAATTGGTGCTGGGAAAACTGGATAGGGACATGTAAAAGTATGAGATTAGATCACTCCCTAACACCATACACAAAAATAAGCTCAAAATGGATTAAAGACCTAAATGTAAGGCCAGACACTATCAAACTCTTAGAGGAAAACATAGGCAGAACACTCTATGACATAAATCACAGCAAGATCCTTTTTGACCCACCTCCTAGAGAAATGGAAATAAAGACAAAAATAAACACATGGGACCTAATGAAACTTAAAAGCTTTTGCACAGCAAAGGAAACCATAAACAAGACCAAAAGACAACCCTCAGAATGGGAGAAAATATTTGCAAATGAAGCAACTGACAAAGGATTAATCTCCAAAATTTATAAGCAGCTCATGCAGCTCAATAACAAAAAAACAAACAACCCAATCCAAAAATGGGCAGAAGACCTAAATAGACATTTCTCCACAGAAGATATACAGACTGCCAACAAACACATGAAAGGATGCTCAACATCTTTACTCATTAGAGAAATGCAAATCAAAACTACAATGAGATATCATCTCACACCAGTCAGAATGGCCATCATCAAAAAATCTAGAAACAATAAATGCTGGAGAGGGTGTGGAGAAAAGGGAACCCTCTTGCACTGCTGGTGGGAATGTGAATGGGTACAGCCTCTATGGAGAACAGTATGGAGGTTCCTTATAAAACTACAAATAGAACTACCATATGACCCAGCAATCCCACTGCTGGGCATATACCCTGAGAAAACCATAATTCAAAAAGAGTCATGTACCAAAATGTTCATAGCAGCCCTATTTACAATAGCCTGGAGATGGAAACAACCTAAGTGTCCATCATCGGATGAATGGATAAAGAAGATGTGGCACATATATACAATGGAATATTACTCAGCCATAAAAAGAAATGAAATTGAGCTATTTGTAATGAGGTGGATAGACCTAGAGTTTGTCATACAGAGTGAAGTAAGTCAGAAAGAGAAAGACAAATACTGTATGCTAACACATATATATGGAATTTAAGAAAAAAAAATGTCATGAAGAACATAGGGGTAAGACAGGAATAAAGACACAGACCTACTAGAGAATGGACTTGAGGATATGGGGAGGGGGAAGGGTAAGCTGTGACAAAGTGAAAGAGCGGCATGGACATATATACACTACCAAACGTAAGGTAGATAGCTAATGGGAAGCAGCCGCATAGCACAGGGAGATCAGCTTGGTGCTTTGTGACCGCCTGGAGGGGTGGGATAGGGAGGGTGGGAGGGAGACACAAAAGGGAGGGGATATGGAAACATATGTATATGTATAACTGATTAAATTTGTTATAAAGCAAAAAATAAAAAAAATAAAATAAAATAAATAAAAATAAAATAAATAAAATAAAAGTACTTGTCAGTCAGCAGCCTATGAGAGAAGTCTGTAAACTACAGCCTGTGAACTAAATCCAGCCCACTGTCTATGAGTTAATGGATTTTATATATTAAATGATTGAAAAAAATCAAAATAACAATATTTTGTGACGTGAAGATCACATGAAATTGACATTTCAGGATCCATGAATAAGTTTTATTGGAACACAGCCATGCTCATTCATTTCCAATATATTGCTTACATCTACTTTCATCTAATAGTGACAGAGGTGAGTAGATGCGACAGAGGCTGCATAGTGTGAAGAAGTTTGAAGTATTTACTACCTGACTCTTAACAAAAAAATTTTGGTCAACTCATCTGTAAGGAGATGAACAGTGATATTGGAAGTAATAAAGGAATTAAGCCACGCTCCCTTGGACCTCGGGCTACCATATTTTCTGAACTACCTCCTCATTAGGTGGACAGTATAGAAAGTGCCAAAAGTTACTCTACCTGCCATTTTCCTTAGGGGATCTGAAAACAAAAATGGAAAGTGTTAAGCAGAGGTTAAGAGCTTTATAATTGTCATATAATTCATCAAAGTACAAGTTCTTAATGCATTCCTCTGAAATATTTCTTTAAATGAAAATCCTTGTATATACTAGATAATGACAAATTCCTGTACATTGAAGGAAGATAGCAAAGGTGGAGAAAATATTCTATTTTAAAATCGATAGTCTTTACTGTCTTCAAACCTGTTAAAAATACTTCTAAACAATTAATATATGGTTATCTCTTTATAAATAAACTCTTTTTCAGTAGATCAGCAGAGAACTCCAGCTGTTGGCACTAACAAAATTGGGAATACTTTTGGGGGGATACAATGTGTTATGTGGTATTAAAATGAATAAAAGAAAATCAGATGGTATATAGTAAGGTTCTAAGGGGTTGGGAAAGGTCAGGACTGACTAACTTATAGGATATTGCATAGCCTTTAATATTTATTTATTTAATATTTATTTATTTAATGTAGTAGAACTTCCCATGTGCTATGCATTTTACAAAAATTAATTCATTTAATCCTCATGAAAACTTATTAAGGACCATGAACATCCCCATATTACAGGTAAAGAAACTGAGAAACAAAACAACTAAATAATTTACCCAAAGCATTTAAAAGTATTTTTTAATAAAGCAGGATTAATATAAATTGTATAAATTATCTTTTTCATACAAAAGAGAAGATAAGGCTTGTTAATTTATCCAAAACCATCCAGTCAGCAGTGCCAAAGGCAGGATTTAAACCTAGGCAAGTTGATCCCAAAGGCAAAGTTGCCTTTCAAGTGCTGCCAAATGAGAAAGGACTTCAAAAGCGTCGCCTTCTCAGGCTCTCATGTGAGCTTTAGTCACAGCTGGAGGCAAGTATCCTGTGCAAAGGGCTAAGGCTGAACTGGGAGACAGGTCATGGTGTGAGAGTAGGTGGAGGGTCAACTTACCATGCTTGCCCCTGCCCCTGCACCAATAATTAGCCGAGTGTCCTTAGATAAAATACTTAAATTCCCTGTGCTCTGATTTCCTTATCAGAAAAAAAGGAGGATAACAGTAACTATTTCACAGCATGGCTGTTGGGATTAAATGAATTAATATAAATACTGGCACACTGTGCTCATAAGTGCTTGCTATTATTTCTGGAAAACCCAGAAGTTGTGACAAGACTATGCCAAAGATGCACACACTGTTAATTACGCTCATGCTCGCCTGCATCCAATAGGTGGGCCACAGCTACCACCCACATGCTCCAAACCTTCAGAGGACTCAGTCTAGCACAGAGGTTAAGAGCAAGAGCTATAAAGTCAGCCACTTTGTTTCAAAATCCCTCTTGTGCTCTAACTTAAAAACTCTCTGACCTTGGGCTAATACTTCATCCTTTTAAACCTGTTTGCTCCTCTGCAAAATAAGTATTAATAATGATATTTTTGCTGAAAGAGTTGACAATTATGTGAGCTCAGGAATGTGAAGCGGCCAAAAGTATTCACTCAATAAATGTTCACAAGTATTATGCTGCAGGTCGTTAAGGAGGGAAGAAATGTCTTAAAAAGAGGTGTCTGATTTACCCAGAACTGTTATGTTGATGAACACATCCCTTCCAGAGCGGCCATACACTGAGACGTCAAAGTAACCTTAGTGTAGCACTGATGAGCTTTAGGAGCACGCTGAGGTCACATCTAATCTGACTTCAGGCTCCCTTCAGTGCCAAATAAAAGCAGTGTGACTTGTCAGCAGCAAGCTGGGGACATGAATTCCTAAGTTCTTACCCTGGCCCAACTACAATTTAATATCTCCTTGAATATATTATTTTGCCTTTTTCTGACTCAGTTTCTTCATCTGAAAAACCAGCATTAGGAATATGAATTTATAGGATTGACATATACACACTACTATATATAAAACAGATGACTAATAAGGACCTACTGTATAGCACAGGGAACTCTACTCAATACTCTGTAATGGCCTATATGGGAAAAGAATCTAAAAAAGAGTGGATATATGTATATGTATAACTGATTCACTTAGTGGTACACCTGAAACTAACACATTATAAATCAACTATACCCCAATAAAAATTTTTTTAAAAATAAATTTTTTAAAAGGAATATGAATTTAACAAAATAGTATTGAATTACAGTATTCACATCATTTTGAATCACTGTTAGAGTATACATAATAAACACAAAAGGATATTCCATTTGAAATAAAGAGTTCCACAAAACATGTGCATTTTTAAAGTCTATTTACCTAAAGTCAAGTACATGAATGTCCTTGTAGCCCAGTAGCCCAGTAAATGCATCTTCCACCTGTTAAAAATAAAAATAAACTTTATAGCTATGTAGAAATGTAAAAAAAGTACATAGAAAAAATGCTTTTAAGAGTCAAATATAAAGTGCACTGTTTACAACCATTAGAAGCTTGTACACACACATGGATATATGTAGATCAGAAAGTTAAGAAAATTATAATTGTTACAATGTTAGAAAATAGTTTGTACATCACTGCCACATTTTCCTTTTTCATGTTGATTTTTAAGGTTTTGATGTGCTTTAATATTAAGTTTTTCCAAATTATAAAAAACACACTTTTATTGGCAAAGCACTGTTTTTTCCCTTATGTGATGAAATGTGAAAAAAGGGCTGGTTTCAAAGAAATTGTAATAAAATTTTTTAATGTAATTATATGGATTAGAAATCTGGCCACACATGGACATATATACACTACCAAACGTACAATCGATAGCTAGTAGGAAGCAGCCACATAGCACGGGGAGATCAGCTCAGTGCTTTGTGACCACCTGGAGGGGTAGGAATAGGGAGGGTGGGAGGGAGGGAGATGCAAGAGGGAGGAGATATGGGGATATATGTATATGTATAGTTGATTCACTTTGTTATAAAGCAGAAACTAACACACTATTATAAAGCAATTATACTCCAATAAAGATGTTAAAAAAGAAAAAAAAGAAAGAAACCTGGCCACAGCACACTCTAACACACAGTCAGGTGCTCATTTCCTCTAAATGTAAAATGTCTGGTGGTATCTATTTCCTATTCCTACAACACAAGGGACTGTGAACACAGCTAACATAAGAAAGAAATCTGCAGACCTGGGCTTAGGCCTTGTTGACTGCTTGTCACGAAGGAGTTTATAAAGCAGTGACTGGTCAAAAGATCAATTTATGAGCATCACAACTGCAGGAACCAGTTTTATCACTGAGTTTTTAAAATCAAGCCACATAAATCAATATAAGCTTAGTGACTAGAGAAGGGGGAAATGCTAGATTGGACCAAATACCTAAAAAAATCAGTTATGCATAAATACATATTTAACAAAATCGAACATTTTATCCACAACATTTCAGAAGGTGACAATCTCACCAGATGAGTCACTAGGGGGCCAACACTAGAACAAGAGAAGTTGTTAGTGGACTTTGGGGACGTCTCTGGGCATCTGCTTTTAAAACCAAGTCCACATATAATCAGGAGAATGCGATTTTTTAAAAATCTTGGTTCACCGAAGATATTCATGCCTTGCAGATAAAGAATCCAAACATGTGAAACTTTTTAGCTATAATAATTGCCTTGTTTCATTCTCTGAAAGAAAGCTGAGAAGTACTATTAATTCTTGGAGGATGGACCTGGGGATAGAATCTGCAGGACTAGGAATCCAAAGACTGAGGGTTAGTCCCAGCTGTTTTTACTGGCAGAGTGGCCAGGCACAAGTCTTCTTTTATATGATTAATGCTGCCCTGCCCACCAACCACATTAGTTTTTGTAAGATTAAAATGAATGTAGCTGAAAGTACTCCATTAATTGCAAAATGCTGTATAAGTGCATGTTATTATTAATACTAAACCCAACTCATCTGGGGTTTTGCCATCTCTTGATTCAAACGCATATATGTATTCTAATTCATCATAGCCAGTTAGCTATGTACAGGTACCCAGTTGTAATAAAGTCATTCCACTTTATTAACATCAAGGTTAGTAACAGGTACAATTTACTGAGTGACTGCTGTGTACCTGGTGCTTTGATATAGTATTACTTCTAATCCTTTCAACAATACCAAGAGATACATATCCTTCCCATTATATGGTTGAGAAAACTGAGACTCTGAGATGTCAACTAATTTGTCCAGATCATGCATTTGGTAAGTGACTGAATCCAAATTTGTTCAATCCCCAAT
Source organism: Mesoplodon densirostris (assembly GCF_025265405.1). Taxonomy (NCBI): domain Eukaryota; kingdom Metazoa; phylum Chordata; class Mammalia; order Artiodactyla; family Ziphiidae; genus Mesoplodon; species Mesoplodon densirostris. The sequence continues at coordinate 49,392,072 of NC_082665.1, forward strand.
CTTTCTACTGAATTACATGCCTCATCCTCTTTCCCCTGATAAATATGCTTTTAAAATTGGGACCAGGACTGGGAAAACTGTGAGGCTCACCACAACTTCTCACCTGAATTAAAATGAAGGGGACTCTGTATTGATATAAAGGAAGGCACACTTTCAAAGGAAGGAGGAGACCTGATTTTCCCTTCTATTCCTAGAAGCTGAAATGACCATGAACAAGTTACTTGCCCTCCTGAGTTTCATCTATAAAATGGAGATGATTACCCACACGGCTGCTGTTAGCAAACGGACATACAGCAGGCTGCAGAACACAAAGCACTATGCGAGGACACTGTGTTGATTCCGTGTCTGTTGTCAGGTATCCACACTCCCAAGCCTATCACAATGACCTTTCCCTCTCTGATGTCATTCTTGGTGATGTCCCAAGTTTATCTTACTCTTCTCCTCATTAAAAAAATAATAATAATAATAACAGCTCCCAAACCTCAATCCTCCCAAGCAGGCTTTCTTTTTCCCTGTGTCTTGCAATATTACCTAAGAAATAATATTGAAGGAACAATTCCTGGACTGTGTCCTGAAGGGAGAGAGCTTGAGGGCCTCCTTCAGTTTGCAGTAAACATGGAGACAGGAACTTTCAGAAACATGACCCTGACTCTGCAGTTCCACACAAAGAAGTGGCTATTCGTAGACATTTTATTCCAGGTAAAAGGACAGGGATATAGAAAAAGGCCAGAGAAGGAATGGATTCTTCATCACCCTCAAATCATCTCAAGCCAATAGCTACCTATACCTCATAAAGTCCCTGCTGGAAATGTTTTTTCAGAGTGTTTATTAGACTTTCTCTAAATATGCAGTCATTCAGCACAATTGTTTACCCAAACACTGAGGCTTATTAAAGGTTGCTTAATCCAAGGGCAGAGAGAACCAAACAGCTGATCCAAGACACTATCTGATGCCAGGTGGCCACTGGCCTGGCTGACATTTCTTCTACACACCATACAGCCTCACAACTTGGCCACACAGCTAGGAAATTAATCGTCTGGCCTACATTCTCTGTGTCTGATGGCTGCAATAATGCTGCTTGGCTGAGAGATGCACATTTTTGTTTCTCGTCTAAACAGTGTAAAGAGAAGGAAATTAGTCCAAGGTAATGGAATTGAAAAACTTAGCCAAAGAGAACTCCATCAAGACAATGGAAAAGAAATAAACAGGAAGGAATGATGTGCCCTCTCACTGGACAGAGAGAGGAGATGGGCACTCAGTGCCTTACAGTCTACACAAGAGCAAAGGCACACAAGAAGGGGGCCAAGAATGGGTCATTTTTGACTGAAAGAATCTTGAGTTCAAGTCCCTATATAAAATTCTTCCAGAAAGTAAAGTTGTGGGATGGTCTAATGCACAATTCTTTAAAGAAACCCCCTTTTTAAAATACTCCCAACCAAGGAACAGAGATAACAGGAAAATTTACTTTTCACTGGATGTCTTTTTGTCCTTTGAACTTGGTGCCTCATACTACCTATTATTAACAGTTCAAAATTTTTCAACTTAAAAAAAGAACAAATATTAAATTAAAAAAATTAAATTTAATCTTCCCTCGAGAAAAACCACACACTAAATACAGTTTCTCAAAGATACTTATTTCTCCAATATTGCCAAGTTAAAACCATGCCATAGAACACATTCTTCCTTGGCTGTGCAGCCAAAGTTGGAAATAGCATTTATTTGTTAGCAGATGGCAAACGCATACAAAATTTTGTTTCAATGAAATAGTTCATCTTTCGGTGAACTTTTCACAGAGCTTTCTAAAGAAATGGCTAAATCACCACTCCCTGAATCAAAAAGATGGAAAGCTTAAATCTGAAATCTACCTTTAACCAGTGTTGTTAATAAGGGAAATTTACACCCCAGCAAACTATCTTGTATACAAAAAGAAAAAAAAGAATAAAAACATACAAAAAAATCACCCACCTCTGAAATAAACTCTTCTACAAGGCGCTGGTGGTGAAAGCTGGAGGGATCCTGTAGTTCTTCATTGAATTGTTCCCCCAAAAGGTGGATACTGAATTCTGCAACCTGCTCCACTGCTGGTTTTGTGGATTCTTCTATCACATTCTCAATTTCATTGCTAATCTGGATTTTTAGAGAAAGAACAATAAATGTCAATGTTCACTCATTCAGTCAACAAATATTTATTGATCACCCATGATATGCCAGACACTGTGCCAAAGGCAACTTCTGATGACAACTGTTTATATAATATTTGACTTTGAGACTAACTGGTGGACTTTAAGACATAGGCTAATATTAAAATTACTGTGTATCTGTACATTCCTTTGAATACACAGTGACTGGTTCAGAGAAGGATAGAAAATTTTGTTAGTAAATAAATAAAAGGAAAAGATTTTTAAAGAAGAAAAAGAGTTGAAATCATCATCTAAAAATAGTCTAGGGCTTCCCTGGTGGTGCAGTGGTTGACAGTCCACCTGCCGACGCAGGGGACACGGGTTCGTGCCCCGGTCCGGGAGGATCCTGCATGCCGCAGAGCAGCTGGGCCCGTGAGCCATGGCCACAGAGCCTGCGCGTCCGGAGCCTGTGCTCCGCAACGGGAGAGGCTGCAACAGTGAGAGGCCCGCGTACCGCAAATAAATAAATAAATAAATAAATAATAAAAATAAAAATAGCCTAGAAGGGTGGTTCCCAAATTTTTTGGTGTTAGGACCCCTTTAAACTCTTCAAATTCATTGAGGAACCCAAAGAAGTTTGGTTTTTGTGGGTTATATCTATAGATACACACCAAACAAAAAATTAAAAGAGAAATTTTAAATATATACATTAATTCATTTCAAAATAAGAAACTCATTACGTGTAAAAATTAATATATGTTTTGCAAAATAAAAAATTAGTGAGAAGAGTAATGTTTATATTTTTACAAATTCTTTAAAGTCTGGCTTAATAGAAGATGGCTAGATTCTCGTATCTGCTTCTGCATTCAATATGTTGTTTTAGTTGAAGTACATGAAGAAAATCCAGCCACACAGATATGTATTGGGTAAGGAAGGAATACATTAATAGCCTTTTCAGATAATCATGGATAATCTTTTCTGATACTGTGCCAAACTCAATAAGTGGAAGTTTTTTAAAGGTTAGTTTCTATGTGGAATCTGAAACCACACCAACAAACATTTTGTACTCTGTAACATCTAAATCCAGGTCTTCCACAAGCCAAAGCTGGAACAATTTGAGCAATAAAATAAATAGTGGATTATAATCCAAAGAATAAAAGAAATATCCATGAGTCTGTACTGATATAAATAAATAATTTAATAAATAAACGAGAGAAGTGGCAATAGTTCCTTACCGAAGAATCCCAATTAACAAATGTAGAAGGAATGAGGAAAATAGAATATCACTACCAGAACACAACAGTAATAACTGTTGCATGCAAGATACACTTGTGCTCATCTAATCCAAGTCCCTCCACTTTAATACACAAGAAAAACAGGGATTGAGATGGAAGAATGGCTAGCCTAAGGGCTAACAGCAAGCCAATGGCAGAGTCAGGAAGAGAATGCCGGGCTTTTTCCACAGTATCATCTTTCTTCCCTGATGGATCATATAACCACAGACCTTCAAAACTTCACAACTGGAAAGAACCTCGAAAATTTCACCATCCTTTCTGATGCCTGAATTCTCTCTACAGTATCCCCCCAAAATATCTATTCATCCTCAGTTTAAATGGCTCTGATGAGAAAGTCTTGGAAAGACTTTCAAAGGCAGGCCATTACATTTCCAAAAAAGGTCTCTCATGGTTGTAAAGTTCTTAATAAAACCCAAATATATTTCCCTGTAAATTCCCACTGATCTCAGTTCTGCAACCTGGAATGCATATAAAAAGTGTAGTCCCCAGATAGTCCTTCAAATAAGTATAGGCAGCTGTCATCTTCCCTGATTTTTCACTAGTTCCTTTCCTCTAGAGACTTCTCAAGCTCTTAATGTCTTCCTTAGAGTGTGGTACACATAAATGAGGTCTGATCAATTAAAATATGGTACAATTAAAATATGGTACAACTATCACCTTCCTTATAGTAAATTCTAATTTCTATTAATGCAGCCTAAAAGTATACTTGCTTTTACTAGTTTTTTTCCCCTCAGTACTCAGCTTTTTTCCCCAACATACTGCTGAGTCATGTTGAAACTAACAAAAACCTTTAGTCTTAAGGAATTTTGTACAAGACTTTGTCTTCTTCCATATTAAATTTTCTCTCACTAAATTTGAACAGAAACTTCTACTTCTATTATTGCTATAAAAGAAATATCCTTAGTAACCTTACTGCTACAGAATGCCTAAAATGCTAAATAAATATTTTTAATGTTTTTAATGCATAGCTGGTTTGTAAGAAAATAAAGAAAGCCCCAAGGGATCAAAAAAGATAGGTTAGAAAAATCCAGAGAGGTGATTCAGTAATCTAAGTGTACATAGTATATCTAGTGATCCCTTGTGACCTAGGCTTTAGTTTTAAATACCACAAAGAGATAGAATATAAATAGCAGGTCCATACGTGTTGAAAAGTCAGATCAAAGACTCTTACATAAAGCAAGGATTTTAAAAACTCAATAGACAGTTTGAACAACAAATTAGACTAAGTTGAAAGAAGAATAAGTGAACTGGAAGACATTTCTGAATGCAACACAGAGAGACCAAGAAAGTTATGAAACAGTGGTTAACCGACAGAAGGTATAAAATGAGGAGGTCAGACATATATCTAATCATACGAGGTAACAGCTGAAAATTTCTTCTATATACATTTTTGTGAAACTGCAGTATCCTCAATACTGTATTATATACTATTATATCATAGTTATGGTTAGAGTAGTATATGATACAGTATTTGGGATACTATATAGTACTAAATGATATAGTATTGGGGATACTATATACACAAGCATACCTCATTTTATTGAGCTTCCCTTTATTGCACTTTGCAGATACTGCATTTTTTAGAAATTGAAGGTTTGTGGCAATCCTGAGTCAAGCAAGTCCATCAGCGCCTTTTTTCCAAAAGCATTTGCTCACTTCATGTCCCTGTGTCACATTTTGGTAATTCTCACAACATCTCAAATGTTTTTATTATTATTATATTTGTTATAGCGATCTGTGATCAGTGATCTTTGATGTTACTACTAGACTTCCTCAAGGCTCAGACGATGGATAGCAGTTTTGAGCAATAAAGTATTTTTTAATTAAGGTATATACATTGTTTTTTTTAGACATAATGCTATTGTACACTCAACAGACTATAGTAGAGTTTAAACATAACTTTTTTTTTCTTTTTTTTCTTTTTTTTTTTGCGGTATGTGGGCCTCCCACTGCTGTGGCCTCTTCTGTCGCAGAGCACAGGCTCCGGACGCGCAGGCCCAGTGGCCATGGCTCACGGGCCTCCCACTGCTGTGGCCTCTTCCATCGCGGAGCACAGGCTCCAGACGCGCAGGCCCAGCGGCCATGGCTCACGGGCCCAGCCACTCCGTGGCACGCGGGATCCTCCCGGACCGGGGCACGAACCCATGCCCCCTGCACCGGTAGGTGGACTCCCAACCACTGCGCCACCAGGGAAGCCCTAAACATAACTTTTATATGCACTAGGAAACCAAAAAGTTCGTGTGACTTGCTTTATTGCAATATTCACTTTATTATGGTCGTCTGGAGCTGAACGCACAGTATCTCTGAGATATGCCTGTAGCAGTATACTATACTACAGTATACTTACAGTAGTATACTATATAGTATATGGGATTCTGCTGTTTCACAACAATGGGGATAAGAGTGTGATTATGTATGTTTATTTTGCTTTGGATTTGTTGTACTTCTTTAAAATGAAGCTTTATGACTATTATAAATTTTGAGAAATTCTCAGTCATTATCTCTCATCATGAGATATAGATAGATAGAGAGAGAGAGCAATATCTTAAAAGTAGGACAAAAAAATAGTAAGATTACTCACAAGGGAATAAGAACTAAATTGTTAGTTGAGCTCTTAGTAGCAACAATAAAAGTTAGAAGACAGTGAAATAAAACCTTGAAAATAAAAAACTCAATCTAGAATTTAATATAGATTTTAAGTATCTTTCTAGAATAAGAGGATAATAAAGAAATTTTCATGTGACCAAAAACTGAGATTGAACCAGTGAGATATTCTCACTAAAGTAATACCAGAAGCATATATTTCAGAAGGAAAATTAGTCCAGAAGAAACGTCTAAAATGCAAAAAAGAGTTTTAAGAAAGTAAAGTGATAAAACATCTGGGTAAATGTAAAACAAACTTTAACTGTATAAAATAAATATAATAAAATAAATTTGTGGGATTAAAAAGAGAGAGAACTAAAAGGGAAAGAACAAAAATACTGAAAAATAGCATATAAAATAGTAGGGTGATCATTTGAATCATTCTAATGTTCCAATGTTCCTGTATTACTCAGGGTAAGGATAAAGATTCTAAAAAACTTAAATTTTGCTAGATTAAATACACATAATAACACACAGGGTAAATACTAACAAAACAGAAATAAAGTATATAATTTCTAAAATGGTATCTGGAAAATGTATTAGGAAAAAACTGAACTGTAAAACTGTACATTAGGCTTCATTTTGAACTAGAGGTATAGGCAATCTAATTCCTGTCATGTATCCCTATACTATTTTGTTTTCCTACTGATTCTATAAATCACCTTCAAATCACCCTCTCTGTTTTAGAATGTTCCAATTGATTACACACAATGTCTTCATTTCTATTACAGTGAATTCTATCTCATTCTGTAAATGTTTCCAGACCTAAATCATAACTATTCTGCCTCAAGTTCAGAACTACAGTATAACTTTTTATTCAAATATTTATCAAATGCCAATATTTTCTAGTACCATCTAATTTGGACACAGTTGTACTAAGGGTAAATATATTGATTCAAGGATCCCAAACTACCACCAGCCTTGTTCAGTGACAGGGAAAGTGGTGGGGCAGAGTGGGGTGACTTAACCTGAATTCTCAGAAGTTAAAATGTCCAAGTTGGTAAGAAAAGGTGTAAGGTAACAAAATTGTACCTTTCTAGTGAGTACGTTCAATCAGAGTTTGCTTATATTAAGTAATCTAGGGTTTATGCATATTTAACAAAATTTCTAACAAAATGTTTCTATCTTCCTGGAAGTGTATACTTTTTAAAAAATTTTGAATGTGATAGAAAGCCAACTTAATGTTTAGTGGACAGACTACTATTAATAATGATGCATTTAAAAAGCATGGTATTTCTTTAAACTACATAAAATCTATATACTTTCTCTCTGAAGAAGACTAAGTCCTGATTTATTAAGAGACAGAAGAACATAAGCAAAAACCCTCCAAGTAAATTATGTACACAGCCCACAAAAGACAGTGGGCTTACCATGATGACAGTTCCCCAGGCCCCTAATCATTTCATTTACAATTTGAAGCCATTCCTTGCCAAAAGCAGATTTATTTGGCTCTCTAAGGAATCGCAGATTTTTTGTACTGGTTTTAGAATCTACATTTCCATAAAGGGAACCACCTGAAGTTTTCTGTAGTCTGGCAATGGACTATAAATCTCTCTTAATCCCTATTCTCCATGTTAGAAACTAAATAACAAAACAGAACATCACTCACACTCTCTTCTGGCCTCTCCAAGCTGCTCTCTGAGATACCTTCATAGAAGGTCACCCCTGGATATGGAACACTGAGACTGGCACCTAAGTAGAAGAACAAAGACGTGCATGAATTCAGTCCACGACTAAATCAGAATTCCTATCAGGAAACAAGAAACTGATTTCCAAGGCATTTCTAGAAGTCATTTACTTTTTCATCCTAGAAATTCTGTGCATTCTAACCTCAAGACACATTTATCCAGAGTCTCCTCAGCACAAGAAATAAATATGACTCATTCAACAAGCATTTATTGATACGTACTATATGTCAGGCTCTATGCAAGCCTCCAGGCTTGCATAGTCCCTATCCTTAAGGAGTTATCTAATAAAACTAACACTCTCAGACAGGGGAAGTGGGTGAAGGTTGGAATTGGCCATAAGTTATAATCTTTTTTTAATTGGGGTAGAGTTGCTTTACAATGTTGTGTTAGTTTCTGATGTACAGCGAAGTGAATCAGCTACATGTATACATATATCTCCTCTTTTTTGGATTTCCTTCCCATTTAGGTCACCACAGAGCATTGAGTTCTCTGTGCTATACAGCAGGTTCTCATTAGTTATCTATTTTATACATGGTAGTGTATATATGTCAATCTCAATCTCCCAATTCAACCCACCCCCCTCCCATAAATTATAATTACTGAAGCTGGGCCTCATTGTGCTATTTTTGTATATGTTTGAAATTTCCAACATAGAACAGCTTTTTTAAAAAAAAATTAAAAATAAAGAAAGCAACTACTAATTTATAGGAAATATAGAGGTCAAAGTAAATGTTAAAGTACACCACAGAATGCAATCAGAAAAAATTCTTACTCTGGAAAACTCTACAAGACAAATGACAAATGGTGGAGCTAGAAAGGTCCTACCTTTTGACATAAGCAGTGATCACAGGGTGTTTGCCATAAAACAATTGTTTAGGTTGTACATTTGTTTTAAGCAGTTTTCCAATTTTGTATTATACTTAATAATTAAAGATTCTTAAGTACCCACATCATAATGTCATAAAATAAGTGAAAAGAGAATTAATTTTTCTTGAGACTCTTGAACAACACATAGAGAGAAACACATGGTGTTTTTAAAATGTGAGCTGAAAATTTTGCTTCCTTTCAATTAAGTAATAAATTTTAGAAGAAAAGTGAATAAAGGCACAAAAGCATACCTCCCAATGTTGAGGTATCACCAACAGGAACTGGAGATGACAATTCAGGGCTAGGAAAAAAATTGTTTGGAGTTATTAAATGATAGAAATGTGAGGGGTTATTTTGGGGTTTGTTTTCCAAAAAGGATTCACCAGATCTCCAAACAACGATTCCCAAAGTACTGAGTAGCAAATTAAAAAAAAAAAAAAAAGTCTTTACAATTGATTTATTTTACTTTTTTTTTTTTTTTTTTTTTTTTTTTCCTTTTTGCGGTATGTGGGCCTCTCACTGTTGTGGCCTCCCCCGTTGCGGAGCACAGGCTCCGGATGCGCAGGCCCAGCGGCCATGGCTCACGGGCCCAGCCGCTCCGCGGCATATGGGATCCTCCCAGACCGGGGCACGAATCCGTATCCCCTGCATCGGCAGGCGGACTCTTAACCACTTGCGCCACCAGGGAGGCCCTATTTTACATTTTTTGATGCTACTCAACTAGAATCACCCTACATAAAGTACTCCCTTACTTACTATTTCATAACACTGTTTTGTTTCTTCTCAGTTCTTATCACTATGGGAAATTATTCTGCTCATTTATTTATCTACTTTTTGGTCTCTGTCCACGCCCTAATCCTCTAGAATGGCATTGTCTAATATGGTAGCCAGTGGACATATGTGGCAATTTAAATTAATTTAAAATTAAAGTTTAAAATTCAGAACTTTATCCACACTAGCCACATTTCAAGTGTTCAACAGTCACATGTGGCTAATGGCTACTTTATTGGACAGCCCAGAACATGTCCATCATCACAGAAATTTCTATTGAATAAAACTGCCTCAAGAATCTAAACTCCATGAGATTAGGGACCTTACCTGCCATATTCATGCTGTATCTCCACCTTAAAAAAGAACCTACCATTTAGTAGGCACAGAATAGATATTTTGGGAATAAATAAATAAATACTATTGGCCAACCAGTGTAGTGCAGAAGGCACTTGACATACAGTTGTGAACAAAACACCCATGGTCTAAGAAGGTTACTGTCTAATAGAAAACAGATAACAAATACATGATTACAAACTCAACAAGTAGTACAGACACGAAAGCACTGGCTGCTAAGGCGAACATATAAGCCCAAATCTCATCTCATTTGAGAGATCACAGAGTCATGAAACTTTTTAATATAAAACAAGTCAAGCTTAGAGAAATGATTTGCTATAGGCCACATTGCTCTCAGGTTTCAGGTCCCCAACTGTCTTTTTACCACGTTGCCCTGCAACTGCAAGCAAAGATCAGAAGATATCAGAGGATAATCTGAGAAAGCCCTTGCTCTGAAGAAAAGAAGGTGGGTTTCTGCAAGTCCAAATTTCCATATACCCCCAAAATATACAATTTAAATTATAGTAATTGAAAACTCTCTTCAACTTTCCACAAGTCAGCTTTCGAAGGTGACTTAATCACAGTCAAAATGCCTCCCTCTCAGACTTGCTAATGTCTCAGTGAGTCCCATCTTCACTTCAGAACCACCGCTTTAAATTGTCCCCCTGCTCTAAACTAGATCACGGTGGGGCGGGGGGAGGGTTGCTCACAGCCACCAGATAAACATGGCACACATCTTGAAGCATCAATTTTTTACTCGAAAGTAAAAGCATAGGCAGGGAGCTAAGTAAAAACTGATATGGAATTTAAAACATCTTAATATTTAAACAAGTGTGGCTATAGAGTAGAATATAAAGTTTAAATGAATATTAAGATAAAATATGATAGTTTCAAAGACATTTCAAGACTGGAATTGGAGTGGGGTAATCAACTAGGGCCATGTTCCCTAAAGCCCCAGGCTTTGGTAGAAAATTTGAGAAATATAGGTTAAAAAAAATCTCACCGTAAGGATTCTTCTGGTTTTAGAAATACTATCTAGAAAGAATAACATATTAAACCAGTAGACCAAACCTACCACTATTGGTTACTTTTCATCCACTTGCAGGAAACTGCTTACTAAGTGAGCTGTCATCCAAAAGAACCCAAAGGAATAGGACATCTGGATAAGTCATTTTGATGGATGAGTAGAGGAAGACCTGGATGATGAGAAAAGCACCAAGAGGCTTCTTGGGTTGCAGGAGACGGAGCTTAAAAAACTAGGATTCAGATGCATTTGGAAGAGACATTAACATCATCAGGCTTGAACAGGATTTATCAACTGTCCACAAGGCAGAATCCCTCCCAATACCTTCACTTTATAGATGAAAAATCAAGGTGCAAATGGGTAAAGCAATTTTCTCAGGGTCACACAAAGACTTGATGACCCAAGGCCATACCTAAAATTCCTAACCATATCCAGTTCACTTTTCAATGATAATAATAGCAAGAATGACTACAACTAAATTTATGTCAAGCATTTGTGTCAAACATTGTGTTAAGTGCTTTATCTTGGTTAACTCACTTAATTCTGGCATCAATCTTAAAAGGAAGACACTGTTATCCCCATTTATGCATATGAGGAAACTAATGATAGAAGAGATTAAGAATTTGCTCAGGGTCACACAGCTAGCCAATGAAGGAGCTGTGATGTAAAACAGGCCCACTTGATTCCAGAAACCTCACTCTTACCCACATTAATTCCACATCACATGGACTTTATGTGACCCATATTCCCTAGAAAAGCAACCAAGATGGTTTTACTTGGTCTTAATGATAGTGGTGTACATAAACTAAAAGACCTAAAAGTCAAAATGTGTAAGGACCAAGAAAGAGGAAGGGAAACCCAGTCAAAGCTGGAGAGCAATCAAGTATGAAGAACAAAGAGGTCAAAGTAAAACAAAGCACAATACTACAGTAACTAGAATAGGAAGTTGGCATGGCATGGCAGAGAAACCAGACCTCACCTGGGGTTGGTCAAACTGTCCCCCAAATTAAAATCAAATTTAAGCTAATTCTCTAAGTAAACACTCAGAATGGAGAAGTCTGCTCACTTCAGTAGAACTAGATTTCACTTACTAAATTCAAAATAACATTATTTTAATGATGGTAAGTAGGCAACTCTCAGTAACTCAAATCGTTTGTCTAACACTTAATCCCTCATCCTCCCACACTTCCTTCAAAAGACAATAACAAGAATCCTTTCACATTTTCTCATTAGGTGTGCTTCCTGCAGGGATACCCTAAAATGTGACTCACAACAGAACTAGAACACAGAGTAGTATTGAGTTTGGAGACAGAAATGCTTCATTTCTAGGCCAACCCACAAATTTGAAGTTGGTCAGCTAAGACCTTTAGCTTAATACCAGCAGCAAACGACCCCCTACTGTCTCATTTTCTCAGTTTATCCAGCTCATAATCTATTCCTCACAACTACTACCTAATCATGTCAGTGGAATTCAGATGGAATTGTGTCAAAAGATATCATAGCCACATGGAATATATGTTTAAAAATACAGTAAAACAAGCCAACAATACTTTCATATCTAGATTACTACTCCCCTTTACAATTTACTATACTTTGCTCTGCTCTAGAATCTGTTAACTGTAATGAGCATGTGACAACAAAAGAACATAAGGCAAGGAATTAGGAAATCTGGGTTCTAGTCCCAGATGTATCACCAACTTTGTGTATAACTTGGGAAAATGCCTCAGTTGCTCTGGGCCTCAAGAATTAATCTCTAAAATAGGAACACCTCCTGCCCTACCAACTTCACAAGGGTGCTGATGAAAACTAAATAAAATATTATATGCAGAGGCATTAGGAAAACAGGCAAGGTGCCATTGTTGGGAAGCGGACAAGGAGAGGGGCGGGACCGCCATAGAAGCTTCTTTCTCTGCAGCAGGGCACTGCCTACACGAGCTCCAGGTGCAAGCTGCTGCTGCCATCTTGGACTCGAGAGGCGGCTCAGACCCACGGCCCCCGCCTTCCTCAGAGCATGTGCATAGGGCCACGCACCTGCACACCCTCTATCAAGGGGATAAAGGACAGCACATGCTGAGGAAAGAGACAGCAAGCATTCAAACCAAAAACAGCCCTCACACCAAAAAAATATTAAACCCACACGAGCTATGCAGGGATGATCTGGCATATAAATAGCCCTCCAAGACTACAGTAGATCATTGTTTCTCCTAAACTCATAGAATGCGAGAAATATAAGTAAAATGAAGAAGCAGAGGAACCACTCCCAGTTAAAAGACCAAGAGAATTCCCCTGAAGGAACAAACAATGAAACAGACCTCTTCAATCTAATAGACACTGAGTTCAAAAAGGAGGTAATGAAAATGCTGAAGGCATTAAGAAAGGTTATCGACAGAAATTCAGATTACTGTAAAAAGGAACTAGAAACTATAAGGAGGTACCAAGAAAAATTAGAAAATTCATTTGCTGAGACAAAAGCTGAGCTAAAGGCAATGAATAGCAGAATGAATAATGCAGAAGAAAGAGTAAGTGATCTGGAAGATAGAATAATGGGAATTACCCAATCAAAACAGCAGACAGGAAAACAAATGAAAAAAATGAAAGCAATATAAGAGATAATATGGGATAATACAAAGCATGCCAATCTATGCATAATAGGGATTCCAGAAGGAGAAGAAAGAGAAAAGGGGATGGAAAATGTATTTGAATAAATTATGACTGGAGCTAAGGGGAGATGTTTTCAAGATGTCTGGCTGGAGACAAGTGCTGGAGGAGGGCTTTTTGTAAAACAGGTAACCTGGGAACACTTGAGCATGTTTAAATGCTAATGAGCCGTTAGTAACAGGAGAAGTTGAAGACTCAGGAGAGAGAGAGAGAAAAACAATGACAGGTTGGTGTCTAAAGGGTAAGATGGGATGTGAGGTCCTGAGTAAGGTGGAAAATGCTTTTTAATAGACTTGCCAGATGATAGTAGGGGGAAGGTTAAATTGGTACACAGCAGACTATTTGGTACAAGCCATATGTTGGCAGATAGGTTAGAGTTCATGTAGAAGAAGCAATTTAAATTACAGACAAGTATTATGGTAAGCAGAATAATGGTCTCCCAAAGATGTCCACACGCTAATCTGCAGAACCTGTGACTACTGTTAGGTTACATGCAAAGGGGAATTAAGGTAGCAGATGGAATTAAGGTTGCTAATCAGCTGGACTTAAGGAAGAGGGTGTATCCTGGTTTATCTAGGTAGGCCCAATGTAAATGTGGAAGAAGGAGGCAGAAGAGTGTCAGAGTGATAGAATGTGAGAAAGTCTCGACCAGCCACTGCTAACTTTGAAGATGGAAGGAGGTCATAAGTCAACGAGTGTGGGCAGCCTCTAGAAGCTAAAAAACACAAGAAAACAGATTCTCCCCTAGAGCCTCCAGAAAGGTAATGCAGACCTGCCAACACCTTGAGACTCATGTCAAACTTCTGAACTACAGAACTGTAAGATAAATTTGTGGGGTTTTGTTTTTGTTTTTGTTTTTGTTTTGTGGTACGCAGGCCTCTCACTGTTGTGGCCTCTCCCATTGCAGAGCACAGGCTCTGGACGTGCAGGCTCAGTGGCCATGGTTCACTGGCCTAGCCGCTCCGTGGCATGTGGGATCCTCCCGGACCGGGGCACGAACCCGTGTCCCCTGCATCGGCAGGCGGACTCAACCACTGCGCCACCAGGGAAGCCCAAATTTGTGTTTTTTTAAGCTACCAAAGCTTGTGGTAATTTGTTGCAGCAGAAATAGAAAACTAGTACCAGAATCTCAACACAGAAAATGAGAGTAATCTCAAGAAAATCATAAAAATAAATTTAAATATAGAAAAGTGACGGACAAATTAAGGGTTTTAAGGGATGACTATAATATTCAGCTTAAAGAAAGAGGGGCTTAGTGAATTCCTACACCACTACCATGGTTTCATTCCCAGTGTTACCTAACTCCAGGTCACCTCATTTCAGCAAGTACCATTTCAGCAAGTACCACAACTTTTCATCCCGCCCCGATCTGGTCTGCTCTAGTTTCATGGGAAGGATACCAACTTTTAAATTCTCAAAATTCAGTTATATTTTTGTTCATCTGTATTGCTATTTTTACTCATGCCCTATTTTCTAAGGATGGTGCATAGTATTTTGAGTCTCCTCGTTTATCTAGGACATACAGTGACTTATCAATAAAATTATGTGACACAGTCAGTTCTCTTATGATGTTTATTTATGAATGTTTCAACATGATTAACACATCAGGAAAACTAAGCATAATAAGAATTTCTCTTCTATACATACACAATTTCATTACAAGAAATAGTAGGTGAATGCAGAAAACTGCACCCAGTTGAAGTGAGCTATGTAGGAATACACAAACTACACCTCAAACATCTTCCAGCTACCTCTGTTCACCTCATGTGTTATGACACCAATCCCCATATGGTATTACAACTTTCCATCCTATTTCAGATAACCTTCCTTCCACCACTTTATAATAACTCACAAGCTCCAATCTTTCCAATGTCCATTTTCACAGGTAAACTCCAAGGCTTCTTCCAGGTTAAGAGCCATATTTATTATGGTTTTTATATACTTCTTAACCATATAAGATATGTAAGATGTTCTATCATTTTTATTACGTACAACCATGAAGATTACTGGCACTGGTAGGACCCACAAGATTATTTAGTCTACTGCATCACGTGTTGCAATGGCAATCACAAGTAACCTCCGAGCTCTGGCTCTCAGAGGTGAAGAACACACATTTAAAGCACCACATGGCCCCACATCTAAGCAGGAGCTCAATCCCAGGCCCCAGCATAGACTCAGTGGTACTGTTAGCTGTATGAAGTGAGACCACAAGGAGTCCCACTTTCCTCCTGTTTACTCATGTTTGATTTGAAACTTACATATACCCCACTACAACCCACAGCTGTACTCCAGCTATGCTTTTGCCTGGACTCTGCTGCCCAGGCTAGACCTCTGGACACTGACTCACCTAGTTGGTTTTTCAATCTAATTTGAGGCAAAATTCTGGACTCTGACCTGAATTGCATGCCCTAGTGATGTTTTTCAAAAAAAATCACTTACATGTCAGCATAATCTAGATATTTTGAGTATGGATAGAATTGGAAATCTTTAGTCCCTGTAGGCTCAAAATCCCTCACCTTCCATGATCTGCTTTGTTCTGCTACTGTTCAGGAGCCAGAAATGACCTTAATCCTAAGCCTAAAGGCCCACAGAGCCAAGACTCATACCACTGGAGGATTCATCAAGGCTGTGCTATTCCTATGCTTCAACATCATAATCGTCATTACACAATAAAGTGACCCACACCACAACCCATCATTTAGTACACCATCCTCCACTAAGGTGTACCATTTTAGATCAATATTATCATTAGCCTGTAAGCCTCAGCAAGAGTAGATCATTTGGTATTCCATTTCCAAAAATCTATTTTCTCACCCAAGAGAGAGGACCAAGTCTGCCTCCTGGGAAGGTCAGACAGTAAACTAGCACAGTGGCTGCAGAGGTGGTCTGGGAAGGGAAGTGGCCTCAAGATGAGGAAAAGCATTTGAGACTTACCCACAGGCCTGGTCATTGCAGGAACTGGCAAGAAAACAGGAAGGAATCATCAAATGTGGGGTGAGTCTGGGAATAGGTATGATACAGGTCTGTTGCCAAGCATGAACTTAGGCAAAAAAGACACTCACCTGCTTACAGTTTCCTTTGTGTATGTCAGTTTCTAAGGAAAACAAAGATACAAAAATGACCATGTGAATTAATGACAGTTAATAAGCAGTAAACAAAATGTATCGCATCTAGAACACTAATGCCATAACACAGAATCTATGTTATTATCTCTATGGCTAGAGAAATAGTTAAAGCAAGGTACTAATGATGCCAAGTTTGTTTTGCGACTGCAAGAATGTCCTGACACTCAAGTCTCTGTGTATGTGCACAAAAGTCCCTGTGCTGTCTTAATGGGCACAGATTAACAGACTTCACCTGCTAATCATTCCAAAAAGATCTACAGGTAAGAGATTGGTAGAGTTTTACATTAACCTTCCATGGACTTAGAACCAAACTGTTTTGTGATCTTATACATTTATAGAAACTCTCATCACAGACCAATATAATCATGTGGATAAAATAACTATGAAATCTGATTCTCTAGAATTCAGACAAAAAGATAAATTGTCTGATAAACAGTTGGATTATTCCTCTGGGGCATTCCAAAGCAAATTGTCTCCAAGTTTCCTCTAAATTAGTGGTTTTATTTTGAAACCAATACGATAAAAAGAACACTAATTTGGAATCAGAAGAATTCCATTTTCTCTTTCTTAGCTATGGAGGTAAATCCCGAAATCTCTCTGGTGCTGGGCCTCAATTTCCTTATCTGTAAAATGGAGAGACTACTACTCTAAATAATTCCCAAAATATTTATAAATAACTCAGGCTCTTACTATACAGACTCTCCTAGAATGATCTCAGCCACTCTTTTTTGCTTCTTTTTTAATTTCAACCATACAGCAGCTTCAACTATGATTTTATTTCCTTTAATTAATCTCTCTCAAGATACATATAAATATATAGCAAAATCATCATTTTATCAGGTTATACTATTAGCTTTAAAATTTTATAGGCCAGCGTGGTGGTTATTTGTACAATTGCTGGCGTTCTGAGTTCTGATAAAGGGTGTCAACCACATAAATTCACCACCTATGTGTAAACAGTTGTTGTTATATTTAAAATCAAGCTAAAAAAAACCCAGAATGTATATATATGTAAACCTGAATCACTTTGCTATACAGCAGAAATCAACACAACACTGTAAATCAACTATATTTCAATTTAAGAAAAAAAAAAGGTAAAATCAAGCTTCCTTCAGATTTTGAACAGCCAGTGATTGCTTAAGTAATGTTCTCAGCCACTCTTATGATTTCAATTACTACCTCAAGGCTGGTGATCCCTAGAGCTGTATTTATAACCCAGATCACTCTTCTTGGCTTCATGCCTAAATATCAAGCAATTCACATTTCACAAATGGCTCAAAACAACACATTAAAAAGCAAACTCACTCTCCCTGTCAGCATCTACAAGCTGCTTCTCTGCCTGAGTTCTCAGTTTTAGTCATCCAAGCTAGAAGCTGGGAGGCTTCCTGGGCCATTCTTTCATCCTATCCCACTCCCATCCAATCCATCACAGAGTCCTACTAATCTTTTTCCTACTTACATCCCCTATGCTCCCTTTCTCTATCTCATGGTCTAGTTAGGAATCTCATCCCCTCGGCCCTGGAATCATGACTGATCTCTGCTCATCTTGTCCCCTCTAATCTATCATATGGCGTATAGAAACCATAATAATCATTTTACAATTCAAAACTGTCCAATCAGCCCCCATGACTTACCTACTTACAGCCCTTCAATGGTTTCCTATCAACTATAAACTTGTTAAGTTATCCACCCCACCAGTCTGGTCCCATCAATTCTACTCTTCTGATATATTGGCCCACATATACATATACAACTAATAATAATAAAATGTAAGAAGTACAACATTAAAGAATGAATAAAGAATTATGGAGTTCAAAGGATTATGGGAGCTAAATCTGCTAGGCTGGGGGTTGATTCCTCACAAAGGAGGTTACATCTGAGCTGAGGACATGTAGGACTTGAACAAAAGGAAGAAGGATATAAAGGGCCTATCACACAGCATGAGCAATCTACCACATATATCTAAACAGTTTCATTCTCTTGTCATGAATACATGAAGGCAACATGAAAAGGGGAAGGTGGGCAGATAATTTGTCTATATGCATGCTTATTTATCCTTTGCTAAGAGTAAACTAAATCTAAAACAAGGAAAACAAGTAAGCAAATTCATTAATTAGAATCACATTTATACTTTACTAAACATTTATCCAATGACCTATATCCTCTATCTTAATTAGAGTCGTTTGCACCACTCTGAATTGATAAGATGAAAAACCCTGGCAAGAATGTTTGACTCTCACAGATTTATACTCTTAGCCTAAATCTTTGCTGAGTATTATTTCCAAATATTTACACTTATAAACAAGCGTGAGGCTCTTGCTGGGTTAACAATGCTTATTATAATGGCCAGAGCTAGGGATATAAAGACTAAGCCACCCTGTGGTAGGTCACTTGAACAACCTAATTGAACAAAAAAGAATAATGCAGGGATTTGGCATTTGCTCTTTCTTCCTTTAGGCCTGAGCTATGTGTACGCGCTCCTACAACAGTCCAGTAATTTCTTCCCTTGTTACTACATTTACCTTCATAATTAAGCTTCTATGTTCCACAGACTGACTAAAATGTGTGCCCATTTCAAATATAGTTGTGATTCCATCCTCACACAAATTCATCCAGTAATGATATTCTTCACGCCCAGGAAGTCGATCCCAAAAAGTCCTGAAGGCTTCCCAGACAGCTTCCTGGCATACTGAAAAACAAACAGAGAGGTATTTTTACAGAAAGCACTTCGGGGTTCTCACAATAAGAGGGGAAAATGTGTGTGTGTGGAAGGGTGGCAGTATACGTAACTCTGGATTATCTGCTCAATTTTTCTGTAGACCTAAAACTTCTCCAAAAAATAAAATCTATTAATTTTTTTTTTTTTTCCAGTATGCGGGCCTCTCACTGTTGTGGCCTCCCCCGTTGCGGAGCACAGGCTCCGGACGCGCAGGCTCCGGACGCGCAGGCTCAGCGGCCATGGCCCACGGGCCCAGCCGCTCCGCGGCATATGGGATCCTCCCAGACCGGGGCACGAACCCGTATCCCCTGCATCGGCAGGCGGACTCTCAACCACTGCGCCACCAGGGAGGCCCTATTAATTTTTAAAAAGATGTGAGAACTAAAAAGAAAAGAAAATGATATTCAGAAGAAACATACTGCTGTATTAAAATGAAAGCTAATTTAATGTATCTGCTAAGTTATTTCAAAGCATCAACTCTGAAAGGACACTAAACAGGCTGTCTGCACATTTTATACAGCACTAAGTGTATTGCTATCCTGTAACCATTTCAGTGTCCTGATGCAGGGCACTGCGCACAACAGATGGGATGAGAGAGAAGAGGAGGAGGGTGGTAAGGGAGAAAGATGGATTTAAATGGACAGAGATCAAAGAAATTATTTTTCATCTCAAGAGGACTGAATGCTAATCCACCAGCATATCGAGATAGAGGCCCTGAACTCACTAAGTCA